>NC_047145.1:8559749-8709749 GCF_009829125.3 Periophthalmus magnuspinnatus | reverse complement strand
AAAGTGTTTTCTGTTTGAGATAAGATGCAGAGAGCCCTACTCCTGTGTGAATGAAACAAAACCCAACTCCGCGTACGTTTTTGATGAGGAACCAACATAGATTTTTGTCCCTGTAGGAAAATTTGTCCTCTGCATTTGACCCACCTTTCAATGTTGCTGGGACAGACTGTTAGGAGGAGTGGGCATCATAAATCATGCATTCTTACTGCTTGTCCAAAAGAACTGAGAAAAAGACTGAAATATGAACTGACAAACTATTACAAGAATCCCATTTCAGAACATGTTTGCACAGATCTAAACTATAAGGTTAGTAGTTTTTTATACAGAATAAGACGGGAGATTTTGTTGCTTGCAGATTGAATTATGGTACTTCAAAAACTGCAGCCTCTGTGATTTGCTAATTGCGTAATTGCATTTACATTGCCCTTTAGGATAGTACATATTATCAAACTAATAATCTTAAATCAGAACAGAGATATTTGTCTCACATGAGAAAGTTAAATCAGTGACTCCTTTTTAAGCGAATGTACTTTACGGAAACTCATTTGAACCGAGGCAGACCGTCAGTGGGTGTGAAAGCTGAGAGGAAAAATATTCTGAGGCAAGAAAAGCAGTTGATTATAATAACATCCTCACATCACTGGTCTGATTTACTCCTCCTTGCTCTCAGCGACTGCACCCCCTCCATGGATCCACTCACCCAGTGCACATCCATCACAGGCCCACCCCACAGGCACCTCCGACCCGCGTGTGAGGCTCCGAGGGCGGGGTCGGAGAGAGGCTGTGGGACGGCTCCGCTCTCCCACAAACGACTTCTCCATACGGGGTAAACTGTGCCAGACCAGAGCGGGCCAGGCTGGTGGGGTTGTGTGGTAGAGTTGTCATCAAATGTGCATTCTTACTCTAAAATAGGACTCTGAAATGGTAGGGCAGGAGCTGTAAATATGCAGGGGAATGAATGGGCAGATGCAACATTTCAGTGTTATAAAATCTTACAGGTTATTCTGGTTTATTTGTCAAAAGATTTAAAACTGTATTATGGAACCTTTGTTGGGGAGGGCCTACCAGCTTCAGTAGCAGTAATGTAAAAAGGACAATATGATGCCCTCTTCTGCAAAGTTTGCTCTCACTAGCCTTAGCAACAGATTTAATTGACAGCTTTGCTAAGCGCCCGCCACCTACCAAACCAGTGGTGCGGATGGGAAGGGGCGAGGACCTTCAACAGTCTGTCTTCCGAGGCTCCAGGCTATTTGGTTGCTGTTACACATGCTCGGATTTCCAAATATGGAACTTTGCTCCACATTAGCCGCTATAACTGCTAGCCTCGATTGGTTTCATTTGGCTGGACACAAATGGAGTCTTATGGGTGATGTCATGCTCCCTCAGTCCACGTCTATATACAGTCTATGGTCGTTACATAGTTTGAATTGTTTCTCAGTGTGCAGATGAAGTCCTGAAAAGGTTATTATAACAAAAGTTTCAAAAGATTAAAAGGTGCACTGTGTAACTTTTCTGGTGGAGGGTAAGCCACGTACTTATCTCCACTGAGATCTTTAACAAGGAATATTGCACAGCATGGCATTAGACCTGTCTAAAGGCAGCCAAGCAAGTGATGCCACCACTCCAAGTTACAGGTGAGATCTGTGGAGAGGCAATATCATTAAAGAATTCCTGTTTTTTCAAGGTATTTTTGAGCAATAAAAACACTGATAGTTAAATGTGCACTATGTAACTTTTCTGATGGAGGGATCGATCTATCTATCTATCTATCTATCTATCTATCCATACGTATATATATATATATATATATATATATATATATATATATATATATATATATATATATATACGTATATATATATATATATATATATATATATATATATATATATATATATACGTATATATATATATATATATATATATATATATATATATGTATGTATATACGTATATATATATATATATATATATATATATATATATATATATATATATATATATATATATATATATATATATATATATATATATATATATATATATATATATATATATATATATATATATATATATATGGGTTTTGTTAGTTGTTGTTTTTTTTTTCATTCACAAATGTTTGAATAACCCTTCATTATTAGTTATCTTTAAAAATGGTGATGTCATGAAGTGGTACTTTTCATATTAACAGCTGCCTCTTACCTTTATTTCAGCTGAGATTGACATTTCCAGAGCTGAAATTCTCCAAATGATTCTAGTGAAGGTGTGTGGAGTTTAAAAACACAGTGGAGCACTTCCTGTATTACCACATGACATCACAAGGTGGAACAGATTGTTTTCCATTTGAGAGAAGAATTGTAAGTATGCAGGGTTTGTGTGTTAAAATTTTGTGAATGAAACAAAACACATTTATGATGACGAAACAACATTATAACATAAACCAGAAAATAGCATAAAATGGGCCCTTTACGAATTATAGATTTACACACATTTTGGAAGTGGAAATCAAACAAGTATTTACTGAGTACTTTTACTTTGTTCCAACTTTTGGAAACTTCTTGTTCTGGTTAGGTCCTTCCACTATTTGCCCCAGAAAACATCTTTGTAGTCCACCCGCTTTCAATACAGCTCCCATTGAGAAAAACCAAGCTCTTCACCACAAGCCTTACCCTAAGCCTGAAGAATGTCTCGTTCATAACATCAGTGAATGAAGAAACCTCCTCCTGCTCTGATTAAAACCAGTCACATCCAGGCCAGGCTCTGATTGGCTGAGAACGTGTGTGGGGGGAGGGGCTTCAGATATGGCTTTTACTAATGAGACAGACTACACACAGGAATAGACCTATTTTCCCCTCCCTTTTTAGGAACCAAAACATAATTCATGAAACCCTAGAAGCGCTTTTCCGAGCCCGGGCGATTTGCGTGACTTTGATGGAAACCAGGGAGTCTGTTTGAGTTGGAAACAAAAAAAAAAGTCTTGCGAGTTTGTTTAGGTATGGTTTGTGCACAGAGACAGAGACTAATTGAAGTTATCAGGTCGGGTCAAACTGTTCCACAGCAAAAAGTAAAGTGTAGTTTTAAGTGCTTTTAGCAAATGAATATATTTTTCTAATTATGGCTTGGTTTGGTGGGATAGTACCTGTAGTAAATATTTATCATTGTTTCACATTAGTTAAGGCTCATTTACACCTGTAGTCCCAGAGCAAGTTTGTGGAAATACTGAAAACACAGAGTCAATGTATATGGATAAACGGACAACGAATTAATAAAAAAATATATTTCCTAGGGTCACATTGTTCAGATACTATTCTCAAAACAGCAGACAACTAAACACAAACACATGAACTCTTACCCACTCCCCTTAGCCCCTCCCACCCTCCATCAACACACAAACACAGACACACACACATATTATACTGATCATTCAAATTACATTCATCCCTAATGTGTACAAACTTGTTAAGAGATCAACCGCTTCTTTGTCAGACGTGCAAATATATGAAAACATGTTGGTAAATTATTCCAGTGACTCACAGCAACAGAGGAAAAAGCTGATTAGGCGAGTGCGGTCTTACATCAGCTGTCATCAATTCTATCCTAAAAATCATGGACAATTTACGTGCAAGGAAGGCATTTTTCAGACAACATTGACTTAACAAAATAAAGTTGTTGTCATTTATTTCTATTCATCAAATCATTACTATTGTTAGGATCCAGGATACACCCTTCTTCAATATTTCATGAAGATGTCAGTCTGGTCACTGGTGAATCTCCCTGTTTTCAAATGGACGTGACTGACAGGTGGATTAGCCAATCGGTGACATGCATGGTCCATCCGTATCGGAAATAACAAAGGGAAAAAAATTTATAATGGTGCTGAAAAACATTGCAGAGTTCTCCAGAATCAGTGACTGAAGAACTAAACTGTTCTGAGGTGAGATAAATTTGATTTTTTTTGTAAATCATAGGTGACCAATGAGCTCCTTCATTTCAAATATGTCACTGAAAAAAATGGTCACAAAAATGGTCACGCGCGTCAGCGCCATTCAAAATTCCATTGGGTCATCTCAATCAATAAAGTCAATGAGACCAATGCTTTTTTTGCACTGTGTTGCCATGGCGATGCGCCAAACTGCCAATGTTATCCTAATGGGAAACCTCCCAAATTTTCCCATTCATCAGAAAAATATTAGTTTCATGGAATAATGTGAAAATTGGCACCATGACTCTTCATGTCATCCTGATCAAAAAAGTCAATGGGACCCATGTCATATTTTTCACTGCGTTGCCATGGTGATGCGCAAACGAGCCCGAAATTTCCAAATTTTCGTACATTTCAAAGTCTTATAAGGACTTATTACCTGACGAATGACGAACATAAAATTTGGAACAGTGACTCTTCAGGTCATCCCCATCAAAAAAGTCCAAGGGCCAAGTTTGTATTTTGCACGGTGTTGCCATGGCAATGCCTGGAAAAACCCATATTTTTCCATTTTGTGCATCAGCACTTCCATTGTCTTTTGACTTTGTTTGGTCCCAAATGCAGCCCAAAGCCGCAATAATACAGTGGCAAGTGGTGCGTTAGCGCCACCCACAGGGGGTGCCAGGTCAACCGAGTGCCCCGCGAGGGCCGTTCGATGCCGCTTGTGGCTTTAATTAACATTATGGTTGCTAGGTAACATATCACTACATGTCATGTCTGTGTGTGTCCAACCAGGAATACAGACATTTTCTAGTAATTACAAAACTAAAAAAGACTAGGAAATAGCAACTATAGTCTAACCTGTCATACGCATTTTAAATTACTTAAACTAAAAGTATACTGTGAAATTTTACTAGTAGATGATCCATCACCTGCTTGTGTCTATGGAGATGTTCTTTCTTTGGGCTGGAATATTCTACTACAGTAGGGCAACACACGTAATGTGTGTTGCCCTACGGAAACATCATCAGGCCAAGTTACAGTTAGATCTGTGAAAAGGCGACCTTAGTAACAGTAAGAATGCAATGCAATAATTATTATTTTTTTGTTAATAAAATAAATACTAGCTGTTTAAGGCTATACTGTATAACATCTAAGGCAAATCAGGCAGACCAGAAAGGTTACGCAGTGCAGCTTTAAGAAAATGTTGTCTTGATTTAAGTAAAGTTATCAGTGGCATAAGACTTTTTGTACTTAAAATGGGAAACTAAATCTTGTGTTGATTGAATTAAGAATAAAAACAAAAACAAAAAAACATATCTACCATATTCCATTGTTAGATAATTTTCTAGTCAAATCTACTAAAATAGAGTAAAGTGTATGCTTAGTTTGAATAATTTGAACATACCTAGATATAACTTTCTTGGAGCGTGGGGGAGAAGATCCAGAGAGGAGGGAGGGTCACTAAGGGGGCGGTGTCAGGGGCAGGGGGTTCCGGGGGAGAGGAGGCTGATGGATGGTAACCAGGGTTAAGATTTACCTCGGCCAGATAAGAGGCTTCTTGACTGTAGGAACATGGGTAATGCATCTCTGAAAGTATGTGGATTATGTCAACCGTACCACTGGTTTTCATTTATGTTGCCATGGTGATGATGAATAGACAGATAAGGGGGGAGGTGATGCATAGGGCAAAATTGGCTTATGTAAACTGAAAACTAAATGACCAAAGGTTTAGAAAGTTTTAGAAATGGTCCAACAATGCCTACTTTTTAAAACCAAAGTGGACATATTATGCAAGATTTACAGCATATACCAGTACCCCAACAATTCAAATCCACTGCTACTTGTGATGTTTCTTTACAGTGACATGTTCCACAGCAGGTGGAGAAAAGCATGATGTGTCTTTTTTTAGACTAAAATGGGTTAACAATAGCTATATACATGAGTCTCATAAGTATTTTCAAGGCCAGTTGGACTTCTCTCAACTAATAAAATGTATATCTTTGTGTGGAACTAAACACTAAATCCACTTTTTTAATTAAACTGAATATATGGTGTTTTAAAGGCATTATCTTCTGTTCCTGGTCATTTTTGGCTATTCTGATGCAAGCTAGGTAAATGTGCAGCTTTGTTGTCAAAAACGTATACAACTGAGTGTGTGCTGCGTTCAGAAGCCACTGCAATTTTAAGTACTATTCGACATCACACAGGACTGCCCTGATTACAGCTAGGCATTTCTGATTACCAACAACTGGCTGCACAGGTGGAGTTTGGAGTGTTAAAGCAGACATATGCAAAATTAACTTTTCAGAGCTTTTAACCAGGCTATAGTTTTTCCTCTTCTCAAAGTAGCATTTGGAGTGATTTGTGCATGTTTGAGCAAACTTTTAGCACTTACTGTCAAGACGCCATATTGCTGATCAATCCCCCGTTTTCACCGCCACCGGCATACGCCCACTGTTCTATTCTTATTTTGTTCTCCTTCATTCTAGCTACTCGCTAAAGTGATGTGACATGTTGTTGTACTGACAACAATATGGCTCTTTGCTGTGATAATGATTATGGCGACATCTGCTCCCTCTGGGCACTGCAGTTTTCTAATGTGGATGTCAGCAGACTTGTTTCTTTTATGAAGCACACAGTTATTAAGTCATTTTAGATAAATATTGCAATTTAAAATGTGGTTTTACAGAACAGCGATTAGGTCAGTTTGACAGCACTGCACAATATTGTGGAGCATAACATTTAATTCTCAAAATATGTTTGGCCACTAGCCTAACCTCTACAGCTAGACCTATCACCACTTTATTAGGAGGAGTTGGAGGAGAAACACAAAAATGAGACAAACTAAATCATATCTGAAGGAGCAGTGAAAGAAACACAACTGTTCAAATCATTTCATATTTTCAGCATAAACAACATAAAGCTTTTGTCACTTGTACTCTTACTCACTGTGGGAACCAAAACATTTACTCAAGTGGGAGTCAAAGTATGGTGTCTGAAAACTAAGTACAATTGTATTTAAAAGTTCCCCAAGTAAACGTATTACCAGTACTACCCTGTTTGACCCCATTGTTCGTTGTTGTTTCTCAGTCTGTGCTCCAGATCTCCTTTGTGCTGACATGGTGTTCACAGCCAGTGCATGTTATAAATATGTCATCAACTTTATCAGCAGCCCCACACCCTGCTATAAAGACTTCAACTTCCTGTTTCCTTACTCTTCTCCACCAATCACAACATTTTTAACCCAGTTGTATAAAACCACTCAGTAACACCAGCTAGATCAAGCTTTCAGTGGCAAACTTAACTTTTTGAGCTTTTAACCATGTCATAGCATTGTTGTAGCACTGTCAAAAGTATTGAAAATCAGATACTAATTGATCCTAAAACTAGTATCAAAACTGGATACTAATTTGAGCAAGTAAATTATATGAAAAAAGTCACATTCACAGTATTGAGTATCAAGTATTGAGTCTATTCCTTAGTATCCTAGTATCCTTAGTCTATTCCTTAGTATTGAAATTGAGTTTGAAATTTTAGTACCTGCAGTTTAGCGTAATTCAGACTTGTTTGATGAATCTTATGCCCCTAAGCCATCACAAAACTTTTGATTTGAAATTTCCCAGGATTGTTGCATCACAGATAGAAATACTACTCCATTTCTAAATCCGTAAATAATCTCCAGACCTGTTCTAAGACTTTCTGCCGCCAAATAGCATTAATTACTACGCTTACGTTGACATGTCGGGGCATCTTCCTTAATTAGATAAGACTTGTTTTTTTTTACCCAATATGCAATGAAAGTGTAAATGATTACACATCAAGTAAATAGGATATGAACTATGAGAACACAGAGCAGCACTTCCTGGATTTTCAGCCTAGGAGAAAGATACAGCTTCACTTTGCAGGATTTCTTAAACATGCCATCAGACCACAATCAGTGTGCGTTCCGCTAATAAAACTACTGCACATCACATCAGGTTTGTCAAGTTGTTGTGTACAGTTTTATATCATGCTTTTATATATTTATGGAGAATTGTCGTTTGGGAGCATGGATGACGTTGGCTTGTGGGCTGAGCATTGGACAGAATCTTACAGCTAACCATAAGGAGGGTTCAAATTGTTCCTGGGAAAGATCGCTAAATTACTGAAACATGCATGGATGAATGACATCTAAAACCTCTTCAGACATGTTCAGGCATGTTATAATATGGTAGAAATAAAAAAAAAATCGATTTTGCATGACACCTACTTTTTAAACAAGCTAATTCTGCACAACATAAGACTTTACATTTTTGCGGTTATTAATATCAACATATCAACACATAACTATGCTTTGACATAACATAACATGATAAGTAATTTGTCGTGCATTGTATGCCAATAAAAACATTAATATGATAAGTTTTATTAACATCAAGTTGTTAAGTTGCAACTTGTTGGCTGATGACGCACAAAGTTAGCAAAACACCTGTCCCGTTCTGTATGATTATGGTGCAACAAAGATAAGATTATAATGTTAATGATAGGCATGAAAAACGTTATAGTGTAATATATAATCAGTCATTTGAAAGGTGCATTGTGGCAGAGTGGTTAGTAACTGTTGGTAGCTGCCTTTCTGAGTGCTATTTGATTGTCGCTTGTTGAACTGATTTACAATTGAATATAATTAATTGGAACGCTCCCTTACAGCCGCTCTAAAGGTGCACTATGTAACTTTTCTGGTGAAGAGTCCGCCACAGGCTTGTCTCTGTGGAGATGTCATTGCTTTGCTTGGATGTCACACAGAATGGTATTAAACTTATCTATGTTACATGCATTCAATTGAAGTCGTTTTAGTTGCTTAAAAAATACACTGACAATCTTGCTTTCTTACTGTGTGTGTGGGGTCGCTTCTCCACAGATCTGACCTGTAACTTACCGTGGTTTTCTTCAGAAAGGCAAACAAGTAGCTCAACCACCACAAAAGTCTACAAAGTTATTATTATATTTCGGAACTTAATAAGGAAATTGTTAGAACTGTTTTCAAAAGTGTCTCTTTACTCTGAGTTGATTTGAAATTAAAATCTCCACCAACCCAATCAAATAACGATCAAAAATGATTATGGAGATTGTGAATGAATTCTGAATTAAACCAAATGATAAGACATAGAATGGTTCATAACCCAATCATGGATTATTTAGTAACACAGAGGCACGGTGGACAACTTTTTCACCTCACAACATGTTTCTTTGTTTGATTCCTTGACCCATTTTGGAGTTCTCCTTGTATCTGTTTTTTCTCCACCTGTATCCCCGAGCTACCGAAAACACCCAATACACCAGTCCAGCTATGTATTTCCAGGACTCAATCCATAAGTGATATTGGCCGATACCCATAATAACATTAAATTGTAGCAAGGTCAAGCATGGTTTGTTTTTCTTCATGATAAATGTTTGACTGCATGGCCAGTACTACTAACTACTTCTACTACTACTTCTACTGCTACTTGATTGATTTCACCAGTATCCTGCGTAATAGTGACCAGTTTTATGGCTGGCATGTAAATGAGATTTTTACTTGTAAAACAATAAAACACAAATAACAGATATTTAAAATTATGTTAGTTTTATTTTTGTTTTAATACAAGGTTAAAGGTTCATGTTTGGAGCTGCCTTAGTGCTGGAAACACCTGGGCTCCCTCCTCTGCACCTCCATTCGTCTTTTTAGTTGAGTGGATTGCTGTGCCCTTTGTTCCTCGCTTTTCTTAAGAGCAGACTCCAGATTCTTCTGTGTTTTCAGGAAGCACACCTCCTTCTTGATGACTGCAGTTTGAAGATAGCTCACCTTCTGGACATCTCCTCTTTAATGTTTGTTTTAATGTCCTTGATTAGTGGTGTTATGTTGTCCCACCTCTGCTCAGTGGCCCTGGTCTTTCAGTGCAGCGATTACAGTTTCCGGCTTTTTAAGTGTGTTGGTCATCATTTCTGTCTCTTTTGGTGATGATCAGTTCTTGTTTAAGCTCTGTTTTGTCTCTCAGAGCTCTGTGGAAATGGTATCTGATGTCGTTATGCACTCTGGTGAAGTCATCCAGCTTTTTCTCTGTCTCTTTGAGCTTGCCCTTGACTTTGTGCAACTCCGACTCTGCTTCGCTCATTTTTGCTGTGACTTCTTTGGTGTTGTGAAGCTCCTGTTTCAGATGCACATTCTCCTGTACTACGTTGATGCACAGGTTTCTCATCTGTGTATGTGCGCTGACGTGAGCATCCATCTCCTTTTCCGTCTTTTGGAGCTTCTCTTTGACTTCGTGCAACTCCAGCTCTGTTGCATTCAGTTTTGCTGTGACTTCTTTGGGGCTGTGAAGCTCCTGTTTCAGCTGCACATTCTCCTGCCCTGTGCTGATGTACAGGTTTTGGATTTGTTTATGTGCGCTGATGTAGGCACCCATCTCCTTCTCCGTCTTTTGGAGAGCATCAGTCAGGTTTTGGATCTCCAAGTGTTGCTCTTGGTTGACCCTCTACTGAGTTTTGAGCTTGTTGTCCACTGTTTGGTTCAGTTGGACCTGATCGGCAAGCTCAGCCCTCGTTCGCTCCAACTCTTCGCGGAGCGCCCTGAAAAAGTAGCTGTTAACTTTTCCGTCCAATCCCTCAGTTGTCCAGGTGGGATTTTACAATAAGTGTTGGGTATCATAACATCACAAAATGGAACAGAGCATTTTGAGCTTTGGAGATGTAGACATGTGTGAATGAAACAAAACACAACTGCAGGTATGTTTTTGAGGAGGTAACAACATTATGACATGTCTTACAACTCTCAATTTTGCATAATGTAGGACCTTTAACATAATCTACATTCAAGTGGTGTGCAGTCAGAGCAATCCAGGCAGGCAGTGCTTGTCCAGTAAAATCTAAAATCACTGTGTGTCAAAAAAATAATGAAATATATAATCACCTGGACCAGCTGGACCTAGTTATTATAAAGTGTTACTGATTCTGCAAAAAGAATTGATAAAAAAAAAAAGTATACTGTATATAAAAGAAAGTTACCAGTCATAACGTTTGGACACATGCTTTTGTTTCTTCTTTATTTCCATGATGTGCATTGTCAATGAACAAAACCCAACTCCACCTGTGTTTTTGATGAGGAAACAACATTATAACACAGATCAGAAAATAGTGTACTATAGGCCCTTTAAGTAGGTTATAGATAGCAGTTTACCTCATTGTTGTGTATAGCCCGTAACCTTTCTTACGGTAGCAATTACATTATACAGGTGAGGTGAAGCCAGGACACGCATACATGCAGAGGGCGTGAATGACAGCTTGACGCCTGCTAGTCTATGAAGGTGTTGCATGTATTGTCTCCCTCAAGTGACCGTCCCCATGTGCACAATAGCGGTTGGTTAGCGTTTCCCAGCTAACTCCCTGTCATTTGGTTGGCGGCGGTTGGTGGTTGCTTTGTGGTGAGATGAGTAAGTATTTGCTGTAGAGATAATGTTACAGGGAAGCAGTAAGAATTAACCGATATGGGATGTGTCACTGCAGCCACACTGTCTACTAGGAAACAGGAGAGTAATTATTTACACAGAAACAAGTGCAGGCTGGTGTGACAATGGGAGACACAATGGATTCTGACTGGATAGTAACAATTCCAGGTATAATTATGTAATAACAACCACATAATTTACCTTAATGAAGCATGAACAGCTGCTTAATTCATGACCAACAAATATTTATTCAAGAGCCCATATTGCCCATAATCTTATGGTCTATGTTATAATGTTTCCTCATATAAAACATACCTGGAGTTTTGTTTTGTTTCATTCACACATGTTTAACGCACAAAACCTGCATATTCCAACGTGTAATGTCATGTGGCCATACATCAACTGCTCCATTGTGTTTTTAAACCTTCACCAGAACCATTTGGATGATTTCAGTCCTGGCATTGTCCATCTCTACTGAACTAAAGGTAAAAGGAGCTGTTAACTTGAAAACTACTACTTCATGATATCAGAAGGTAGAACAGATCATTTTGAGCTTTGGAGGTATAGACAGACTAATAATAAAGGGTGTGAATGAAACAAAACACAACTCTAGGCACGTTTTTGGGGAGAACATAACATTCAAACATGGCTTAAAGCTCAAGGGTCAATTTAGCGTCATATAGGACCTTTAAAAAGGATTCAGGCCTACTAACTACTCACTTAAGTCCTAGAAGTTAGGGCACTAATTAAATAGGTACTAGACTTGTTTGTTATCAATAAAAGGTGCTGTACCTGATTTGTACTACCTTAAAAAACATGACAAAACAAGTTCATTTTAAACAGTTTGCAGTGGTTCTAAGTTATTCCTCACTTACTTTATCCATTCGGGGCATCCTGCTTATTCACCATTATGAGTTTATAAGTGCTTTTCACAATTCTTAGAGACCAGTGACCATAAAGCTAAGAACAACTAGCATGCTAACATGCACTTTCTGATTATCGGACATTAAATGCTTTATAATTAGATGCAGACAGTACACAGTGGACTTATTTTGACCTCAAGAGCTGTTCACACAATACATCTGTGCTTGGGCAAGACAAATTTTGTTTAAAAACACATTGGAAAAAAATCTAGTTCTTTAAGTCTTTGTTCATGCTTTATTAAGGCTAGTAAGCGTGTAGTTATTATAAGTGTTACCAACTTTCATATAACACCTGAGTAGTATTCAGTAACTTGAAAATCTGAAATGGGAAATCTAAAATCTCAAAGGTGCTTAAAAGAATTACTTAAAAAATATGCATGTTTGTGGTTAATTTTCCAGTAATTAAATTTTTGTGTTTCCTTGGAAAATATGAAATTGTCTATATAATTTCAGCAGATAAGGTAAAGTGAGGTTTTCTTTATTGTCCCACACAAAGGAAATGTGTCTTGTGTATGTGGTGCTGTATCATTTACATTTGCACATTCATACTGTAGTTTGCATTAAAACAACATACAAGACATTATGAAAAACATGAACAGCCATAATAATTTAAATACAAAATGTACTTCATAGAAAAAGAGACGCAATAACTTTTCTCCTTACAAGGTGCCACTGGTGACTCTTATAGAATAAGAGATAAAAGAATTTTAAAATCTGTTGTACCTACATTTAGGCAGCCTAAACCTGCGGCCTGAGGGGAGCTAATTATCTTTGATTATGGTGAAGTTATTTGGACTATATTACCAATTAATGACATCACAAGGTGGGACAGAGCGTTATGAGCTCTGGAGAGGGAGATGATCCAAACCAGATGGATTGAAAAAACAGTGGGAAAAATTTAAAATTAAATTAAAAAAATAAATAAATAAAAAAAAAATAAAAAAAAAATAAAAAAATAAAATAAAATTAAGGTTGGGCGATATGCCAAGGAAGTCAGACTCATTTTTTTACTCAAATTTATTGATCACCCATCCATCCTTCCCTCCATCTATTTCTTCCACTTATCCAGGGCTGGGTCTCAGGGGCAGCAGTCTAAGCAGGGACTCCCAGACTTCTCTCACCCCAGACAATTCCTCCAGTTCCTCTGGTGAGACCTCAAGGCGTTCCCAGGCCAGCCGAGAGTCATAGTCCCTGATTTTTTTATTTGATTTTATTTTGTCTAAACATGGCCTTCAATGTTAATTTCCGAAACATAAAGAATACTCATAAACAGAACTCATGCTCCAAACCACATGCTCCAAACCACAGACCAACCATTACTGACAGAGAATTGGCTGTAGACTCGCCATTAAAACTCCCCAAACATCGTTGACAATTAGAAATGACTGAATCTTGATCTCGATTTTTCCGATAATTGCCCAACCCTAGTTCAAAAGGGTCAATTGAACACAATAGAAGACCTGTAAGACCTTTAAACATCCCATCTCAGATTGCATGTGCCTGGCCACTTCCACCCAAGCTCCGAAGTGCTACTTTTGTGGTGCTTAAGTGTAACTGGAGCTGCGGTCTCTCAGCGCTGAGTGTGGCTGTGTGACAAAAGCAGGATTAGCGCTCACATGAACACAAACACTATCAAGGCAGTGGGTCAGTGTGGAGCCAAAGGAGGTCACGCTAGCTACGTCAACAACAAACAAACAAACAAACCAAACACCCAACACCCAAGATGTGGCCTCAGACTCTCCCGCTGAGTGAGCTCAGTCATAAGAGATGTAAACACTAGTGGACCTAAAGTGCAGCCTTGGGGAAACACTGTGGGGCTGCTGGGTTTGACAGCGCAGATGGTTTTGTCAGGGGAAGGAGGGCACTTAAGCAGCACTTTTACGTATCAACATCGGGACAACACCCAGAAGTAAACCCAGACTAGACCCAGAACTAAACCAGGACTGGAACAAACCAAATTAGTCAAACCAGGACTACACCAAGTGCCTCACTTATAAAACTTTACCTGGAATTCTTCCTAAAAATGTATGTACTCTCTGAAAAGTTCAAAGTTTGTTGACTAGAACGCAAAAATAAGTTTTTGGGGTTTTTTTTGTAGATCACAGACTTAAAAGTACAAAGTCAGGTACATGGCATCTTCTGATTCTTCATGGTGTGTGACCCCAGGACAGAACACACAACATGAAGAATCAGAAGTTGACTTCCTATCTTAAACTGGGATAGTTTTGACCATATAAAGGACTGAAGGATGGGTTTATCAAGGATTTATTCATAATATTGTCTATATATTCGTATTGTGCTTTACAAGCTTTACAAGCAGTACAATGGGGCACTTCACTCACTCTTTTATTCAATTTTTAATTGGCATTTGTTTTCTGCCCTTGTGGCTGACTGCCTGGTACACTTTTAAGTGTAAACTTTAAACAGGGCCCTGACACTGGATGTGGCGACTCTACCTGCTTTTGTGAGACTTTTGTTTGAATCTTTCTATTATTATTGTATTTTACAGTGTTCTTAAATTACCCATTGGGAACAAATAGGGGACAAATTGATATTGAATCATTGATCCCAGCTGCCCAGGGACTACCTGATGAGATGTGGCTGCCAGTGTGTACCAGCGGCCTCTCCAACCACCACTATTCATACTTACACTTCATGTACACACAATACAGAGCAGGTTCTGAACATACTTGAGTAGTTTGTGGACTGCTGCCACAGCAACTACAGTGTACTACAGTTTGTATTTGACCAGCCCAGCTCTGACTCATGCATGGGGGTCAATGTGCTCTAATCCTCCATTTCCCACTTTGACCTTCATACTATGATATAGACGTTATCTTTAGAAAATTAATTACCTGCTGATCTACAATACACATTTATACACACTAAAGAAGTCTTTGAAGGCATCTGAGGAAGAGGAGGGAGAAGGATGAAGGCTCAGGTAAAAGGTGAGAGGATCTGGGCCCAGACAGTGGAATTAACCGATTGTGAAAAGCCCCACGCCTCAAGGCTGTTCTGGGAGCTTCTGTCAGGTATAATGGGCCATTAGTGCTCCATGTGGCTCTAGTTTCTGAGGTGGATTAAAGTCTTAGAGCAGGGAGAGTGGAGAGGGGCAGAGCGCATCAGAGAGGACCCCATGCGGAGGGAGGGGAGGAATAGAGCTTCCAAAGAGGTACAGGTAGAGAAAGGTTGCCAAAGGCCAGAATGATATCTCCATGTATTTTTTATACAGGGGGATATCAGTCATGTCACCACTCCCTCCATCGCGCCTTGAGTCAGATTCAGACAGAACAGTGCAATCAGATTTGTTTATTTCAATCACTACATTTACATACACTAAACAACCACATTCAGATCGCCCCAAAACCACTCCTGTCCGAGTCTATAGCAGCACAAAGAACTGAATAGGAGGTGTCTAGTAAGTTAGCACTAGCCCAAATACTTTGTAGCTATTTCAGCATGGTTAATCTTGGTCTTCCAATATTATTTCCAAAAAAGGTTCTTTTTAATAGATCAGTGTGTTGTTTGCACATACCACACACCACAATCTGTGTAAATCAGTTGACAACACACATCACTGTAACATCACGTGACCCTTCTGAAGAAGAGGCAGAAGACATCCGAAACATGTCAAGGTATGTGTAAACAACTGTTAAAAAGAACATTTATTTGGAAACTTTGTAGCTATAATTTCTAATAAAATCTGTCACACATATAACCACGCCTTTGAAAAAAAAAAACATCTGTCAAGTGTCATCTCATTTACATTGATCAATTGATTTACAGTCATACTACAAACTGTGAGTTATTTGCTCTCCACAACGCAAATAAACACGCTGAAACACCATGTGCTATTCTGTGGTGAAGGGACTGTAGTTTATCATTGCTGCAGATCTAAAGTGACACATCCAAACAGATGTCTTTGAATAATCAGCATGATTGTCATGCATAAGATAAGTGAGGGATAACTTAAAATGAACTAGTTCTGTTTTTCACGTTTTTAAGAAATCAATCCACAGTTACAGTGCTTTTAATGTCATACTGTGGCCAAACCTTGTCAAAGACTGATCGCATTAGATGTCAGAAACTAAACAGGACTGGGCCTGGTTAGTACTTGGAAAGGAGACTGCCTGGAATATCAGATGTCACAGTGGAGGGGTTGATGGTGGAGATTGGCAGCCTCGCTTCTGTCACTCCATCCCAGGGCAGCTGTGGCTACAATAGAATGAAATTGTAGAGTATTGAGCTTCTAGGAAAGCTTTATAACCATAGATTGTATAAAGAGTGGAGTGTGACATCACGCACAGCATTCTGTCTCAGCCAAATGAAGCCAATTAAGGCTAGCAATTATAGGGGCAAATTTGGAACTAAGTTCCATCTTAGGAATTTCAACTGCAAGTATCAAAGCAACCAAAGAGCCAATCAGGAGCAAGGGTGTTGAAGGTTATGTCCCTAAGCACACGACCCTACCAAATCAGCGATGTGGGAGCTTAGCAACGCTGTAAATCAAACCTGTTAATAGCGGGAAAGACATTGGGGAAAGAAGGTGCCTCATTGGTATGTTATAAAAACACCAGGATCCTGTAGAGAGGGTTCATATAAACATTTTAAGACCAAAATGACAAGCCTGACAACAGCAGTTTCAGAGAGAGTTTTTAAATAGAAAGTCTATAGAGCTGGAAGTGCCCCAGCTCACTTCCTAATAGAAATGCAATGGCTAGCAGGTTAGCTATGTCCATTTATACATACAGTCTATGGTTATAACTAATGCGTTATTGTCTTTACTGTGGAACATTAGGAACCCAATAAATATGTTGGCCCAATCCCTAACAAAATGGTCAACATATGTGGTTTCTAATAATATATGAATCTTACTTTTGCCAATTTAGGTTTTATAGCTTCAAAAATCACTTATATATATGGCATAATATACAACCTTAAACATCAAAAGAAACAACAGTCTGTACTTTTAAAAAACAGATTATATGAAAATTCTAAAGGATAAAGATGGAATGCGAGCGCCCGGTGTACACAAAGAAGCTTTCATACGGCTCAGGACTCAGCAGACAGTGGGGTGGTGTGCAGAGGGGCTAATTACACTGTCTACAGCAGCGGCACAGCCTAATGTTACACTGTAAATACTATCTCCCCTCCTCCTCCCTCCTCTTTCAGTATGATGCTCTGTCTGCACACGTGGACATCTGAGCGGCAAAATATATGTTTATGCTCCACAGTCCCAACCACACCTGCCACTTTAGAGACTGGAGAAAAAGTTGGGTGCTATCTATTTTTTTTTTTTTCTTAACTTCCCTTATTTCTGCTGTGAAAAGCCTCTTTCATATTAGAGTGAATGATAGTGATTGATGTGAACTATGGGTTTCTCAAACTTTTTGATGCCAGGGACACCCTATTGGTATAAAAATATTCCAAGGACCCCTTATCGGTCCTCACGACTGCATGGCAATAACATTTAGAAGTTCATCCCCCATTGACCTAAAAAGATCTTCCAAAATTCGGGTATGATTTACATTTTATTTAATAAGACATTGTATGTTATATTTGGATGATGTTGATTTTGTTGATCACCTAGCTGCCCTTAACCCTAATCACGCCCAAACACTATCAGTTGATCCAGTCTGGGTACCAGGGCCAGTAAAACCAACCCTAAACTCATTTTATTTTCCATTGCAGCCCTTGATCTCAGAGCTCTTGGTTCTTGAGTGCGTCGTCCTGCCACTCACCCCAGCACGGTGTGACTGTGCTGGAGGAGTGGAGCCGTCAGTACCAGCCTCTCTGTCATGTGTGTGCAGATGAAAGCTAAGACACCGGCTCCTCCACATCCTGCGCAGCTCTGCTCAGTAAGCCCCATAATCCACCCCCCAAGCACCATCACAGGCTGTGGGTGTCTGCCTGTACACAGCTATGGAGGAAAAGTACAGTTGTGAAAGTACCAAGTCAAATAAAAGTATGTAACATTACTGATACTTTTGTCATAAATGGTATTAAATGATTAAGTTAACTAATGAAATTTACATACATTTAAATTTTCCAATGAAAAAAATGTGTGAAATAGTGTTAAATGTCTGCCCCAAAACAGAGAAATTATATGGTAATTCATAAAATTCAATAAATTCAATAAATAAATAAAAATATGATTTGCTTGGCCTTTTAGCAGAAGCCACACCTACTAGCTCAGTTTGTAGAGTGCTTGTCCTCTGATCTGAAGTTTGGGGGGTTCGACTGGTGCATCAATGTGTGTGTGTGGGTTCTTGGTGATTTAGTATTAATCACTTTCAAATGCATTTGTGTGATGAATGGTCTGGCAGCCACATCTATGTCAGTCTGCCCCACGACAGCTTCAAACATAGCTAGGTTATAACCACAGAGGAACCAACACATTAATCTATAAAGTAATATAAAATCCATTACATAAATATTGCATTTTAGCAAAAATAAATACATAAAAATCATTGGGTAGTTTTACATTTGTAATTAGCTGATATCATTGCATTTTAGAACCTGAAGGGTATATTTTTCAGCATATATCAGCGTAAACAAATATTGGAATTGTGGTTGTATAAACTTCTGAAAAAGACATGCTACTATAGCTAGTCAGTAAAAACATTATCATCAAGGCCTGTTTCTTTCCTTATGATTTTTTTCTAATGTAATCTCAATAATAATAATAATACTTCTTGCTTATTATAATCCCTACATTACAGGCCATATTCCACCATGAACTATTAAAACCAACACCAAAGCAAAAGCACTATGTTACAGACAAAACTAGATGACTGTATTGACTTGTGTTGAATTCTACACTAATAGCTCACCTAATCCTCTCTGTGCCATTTGGGGCCCCACAAATCCACACGCTATTACCAACACGACAGGTATGAAAATGAGCCTCACTGATGTTAGCCTCCGTCTCTGCAGCTTTACAATGACATGTCTGATGTTATAGATTACAGCTGAATTCTTTAGAGCAACAATTCAAGAGTTCCAGCTTTCAGTTCTATGCAACATTTTTAGGACTTTTTTCCAACCAAAAGATATAATATTTTTGACAATGGTATAATTTTTGTGCATTCTCCTGAGTTGTCTCCCCCCCTTCCTTCTGTGTCACTGTGTGCTTGGAGCTGGGTGGAGAGCCTGGCACCACCCTCACAAATGGTTTCCATCCATTACTCACCTGCAGCCCATTGCCAATCAAGCTACAACTTCTGCAGTACAAATACTCGGCTCATTCATCCACACGCTGCCACATTGTCAGTTTATTCATCATGGTATTGTAACGTCTTGGCCTAGTTCATTTCGTGGCATTGTTCCAGTTATTTAGTTTATTTTTATTGTTTTCTTCTGATCCTGTTTTTTGGACCAGACCCACACACAATAACACATTTTCAGCATTTTGAAACCCATTCTTGATTTATTATTGTTTCATCAGGCCTGAAAACCAAGGTATTCTGGATTACAAGACATTTTTAGTCAGAAAAATGTGGTTCTTTCTTGTTTACTTTACTTATATGGACATAAACTTTAAATTTACTATGATTAATGACACTATAGTATAGATATATAGAATACACAGTTTCCTTCTACCCCAGGTACAAACATTATTTCTCCATTTATAGTATTTATGTATTTTATATTTATACTTCTGGTCAAAGGCCTGGCACCTGCTTGTCTCTCTTGTATTGCTTTCCCTGGAATATTTAAATTTTCTGGCCCATTTGTGAAGATACAACAGTTAGAATACTTGGCAAATCCAGACTGATATCCCTTTTTACTTTTATTCTTATTTAATTTTTACACAGATGGATATTAGTCTGGTCACCACTCCCTCCATCGTGTTTCAAACCAACTAAACATGAACGTCCAATCAGATTTATTTCTTTTTCACTGACTTGTGTGAAACGAAGGAGCTCATTGGTCAACTATCATTTAGATTTTTTTTATTTTTTTATCACAGTTTAATGCTTTGCTCAGTGATTATGCTGATATCCAACATGTTTTAGTCTCCTGTGATATTTTGTTTCAATTTCATTTTTCCTTGTAAGCAGCCATAATTGATTTAATACAGATGGACCATGTGCGTCCGTGATTGGCTAATGCACCTCGCAAAAGACCTATCTGAACTCGAGGAGATTCACCGGTGACCAAACTCATATCTTCGTGTGTATTCTGGATCCCAGGCAAAAGCTGAAACTTCCCAAAGCAGAAAACTCTCAAGTGACATCCTTATACTGTAAAAATCTCATGTTTTATCAGATTTAGCACAGTACAGCATTCATATACTCTTTCCATACATGTTGACACAGATTTAGCCATAGCCAGCTGAACAAGCGCTCAGTCTCCTCTCTAAATCCTGTGTTTAACCTTTTCATCACAAATGCGCATTTCCGATGTTCACTGATCCACAGTCAAACATGGGTACAGGGGCCAGCCCACACCTCCTCCGGACATGGAAGAACGGACTGTCTCCTCCGGAATCCTGCCCGGCAAAGACTTTTCCGTTGGATGATCTTTAGCGGAAGAGGGATTTGCATCAGTGGTGAGCGGGCAGTTTTAATTGGACCCAAGTCTTGTTTTTTTAGGGCAAAAGAGGAAAAGAAAGTTGTGACATTTTCAAAAAAAGGTGGAGAAACACGTTTGTGGGAATAATAGAAGAAGACTCTTGGTAAATTTGGAAGCCTTTAAAAAGGGAGTATTATGCAAGATCTATTTTTTACCTTTCTACCATATTATAACATTGTTCCTTCATTAAAAACATGCCTGAAGAGGTTTTTAGATGTCATCCCTGGCATGTTTTCAGTAATTTAGCAATCTCTCCTGGGCCCTATTCAAACCCTCCTTATACCTGTAGCTATTTTTTCCAAAAGAGCTAAAAATCACAGCAATGAGATCACATTTTGATTTTTTAACACCATATCGCCCAGCCGTAATGCTTAGGCTAATCTTCAAGCGAGGTACTGATTGTGACTGGTTGTTCCTGCAGTGGAATTTATGGTCAAAAGTAGTTAACCTTGAATTCACAATAAAAGTGGCAGGATTGCTCAAAATATCTGACTGAAACAATATGCAAGTCTATGATGTGCATATCGTTTCAAAAATATAACACAGTTGAAAGGTCATCAAGTTCATCACTGCTGCCACTGACAGAAAGTAAGTTTGAGTAATTCTGAAGCTTGCATCCTCAAAACATTTCAGGCTCTTCTCACTGCTCTGTACTTATTTGTAATCATTCAAAAAGTTCAGATTATGGCTTAAATATAAAAGCTTGGAAAATGTTGTATTTTTTCTACAATAAAAACACTTTTTGCAATGAAATGTCACCATGAAAAGACAGGCATGTCAGTGC
Source organism: Periophthalmus magnuspinnatus (assembly GCF_009829125.3). Lineage (NCBI taxonomy): Eukaryota > Metazoa > Chordata > Actinopteri > Gobiiformes > Gobiidae > Periophthalmus > Periophthalmus magnuspinnatus. The sequence continues at coordinate 8,688,077 of NC_047145.1, read as the reverse complement.
TGCAGTTTTGAAGAGGAAGTCTTTGGACCTGTTTCTATTACCATGAGATTGTAGATCAATATTCCAGATGTTACAAGTTACAATGACCAAAATGTAAAATTATTATCTATGTATGTTATATTAAGTATTAACACAGGAAATTAAGTGTAATATGTCTTGTATCAAAAAGTGAAGTTAAAACAGCTGGACTTACTTAGTTTTAGAAGCTGATGATTTTCTACCAACCAGGATTGTGTTGATGACTGTGACTCTGCTGAACTTTACTGCACACAGTACTCCTGCTGTTCTACGTTTTTGAGGCCAGCCCTAAACAGATTACGCTTCCAGCTCTCACACCTGGGACAGAGCCAATCCAAGGATGCCCCAGGTCTTTTACATCTAGTGGGAGTCACAGTCACAAACACAACCCCTGATGAAACTACCTGGTTGTTAGTGAAACACCCAGCTGTTTTTGTTTTACTTTTTGATATATATATATTTTTTCCTGGATGTCTCAAAATTTGCTTCAAATGTAATATGTCTTATTTAAATTCATCACTGCTGTCACAGACAGAAGAGACCCATCTATTTTCCAAAGTGTCATATTATTATAGCTTAATTAATTGTTAAGGTTCATTATATAAAACCCCCAAGGAAAAATTTTAACAAAGTAAAGTCTGTTCACTCTCCACACTGGTTATAATCATAGCATTGGTATTGGAACACTGAACAAAGATTTCTGTCTCTACCCAAACCCAATTGCCTGTATTTGACTGTAAAATTACAACTTTGGGTCGCCAGGACATCCACAAGAGAATTTTCCTCTAACTGATTAAATAAACCATCTTTGAACCAAAACGACAAAAGGATGACAAAACTCCTCTGTGCTATGATCTAATTACAGCAGAATTACTCCCACAATGGCACAGCACAAAGCCTTTATGAATGCACTTTATGGCATCAATTAGACTGGCAGCCTGGGTTTGGTTTGTCCATGCTGAGCTGGTGCATTGTCCAGTTCAGACAATAGACCATACATACAGAGCACATGGGGCTGGAGTGACCACGCTGACCAGAAACTATGCCAAAACCAACAGACACTCGACTTAAAGGCAGCAGTGAGAGACTTACTGGACAGATACTTTCAGATCCAATTTCGTGGTCTGAAAGAAATGGACTGAACCCTGTTTCTTTAAAGCCACAGTATGTAACTTTATAGGCAAAAAAGACTAGTATAAAAGCATGTTTTATTTCATTGTTTATTGCACTGAAAAATATAGAAAAACATGCGTACTTACTCTGAGGCTAGCTTGCATCTCCACAAACCTGACTCTTATTTGGCTTGATGGAGGGCCTCATACTGCTTGTTTTCATAAAAATGTTGTTCCTTTGGCTATGAGTTTATACAGAATGTCATAAAACACATCTATTTCCATGGAGAAGGTTCAGAAGTATGTTTTTAACTTTGCCACCTCCAGAAAGTTACATTCTGTATTTTTAAAGAAGGGGTCATGTTATATTGTTCCCTCACTAAAACATGCCTGAAGTGGTTTCATATGTGTGTGTGTATATATATATGCGTGTTTGAGTAATCTAGTGATCTCTCCCGGGCACTATTCGAACCCTCTTTACGGTTAGCAGTATGATCCAAAGCGCAGCCCAAAAGCCTCCGTCACTCATGCTCCCACATGGCCATTATGCATGATACAAAACTGTACACTACATCTTGACAAACCTGATGTGCAGTAGTTTCAATAGCGAGATGCACATGGACATAGCTAACCTGCTAGCCGCCGCGTTCCAAATAGAAAGTGATCAAGGGCTGTGCTTCTGCTATCACCCCTTTCTCTGTAAATGCTGCTGTCAAGCTCGTCATTTTGATCTTAAAATGTTCATATTGACCCACTCTACGTGATCCTGGTATTTTTATTTTGCTATTGTGTCTGTAACTCAAGACATGAACATTAATAAGAGACAAATCAGCTGCCTTCTTTCTCAGAGGTTTCTCCCACTAGCATTAGCAACAGGTTTGACAGCGTTGCTAAGCTGCTAAACCAGTGGTGCAGACGCAAGATTGACTTCGCTTCAGATTGGCTTTGGTTGCCATGATACCCTCAGAACAACCAGACTGACCAACAGCCTAAATCCTCAGTGTCCCCCACCCCTCTCTTCTCCTCTTCTATGGACAATAACCACATCCACCAATACAGTAACATTGAACTGGACTTTACACTGTTACATAATGACATAAAAACTCCGCATATTTCACTATATAGCCCTTTGATGCCCTTTAAGCTGCCATTATGACTGTTACTGTTTATTAAATATGTGCTGCACTGATGCTATAATTGTGCTAATGTTTACACTGAGGTTATTTATGGGGTTACTGGATGGGCTCTTGCACCTTTGACATTACACTTTACATCAAAGCTTTGCAGTTTGATGCTCTAAACCAAATTTTATGGAATTTTACATATTATTTTTGTCAATAAACGTGACTTAGCTGTTTTGCGTCACCAGCCAAGACAAATGTGGTGCAGATACCATTAGCTGTTTCCTTGTGTCAATAAATGAGCAACATATGTCCCCGTGTTTGAAGTGGTCATCGGCTTATCTGCTCCAGCCTGTTTTGAATTAGCAGACGGCATTAATGATATGTCTGTGCTGCTTTCAGGCTTAATATATACGTTCAGACTGCATAAGAATTGCTCGTTTTATGACTTAAAATAATCCATCTGCGTGGGTGTGTTGAATCTTACATGTTTCGGCATTTAAAAAAAAAAGAAGAATGAAGTACATGGCAGTTGGCGTGTATTGAGGGTTAGGGGAGTGACGGCGCCGTAAATATAGGACAAAAGAGATTAGTCAAACATGCTTGAATCACTCAAAATTCAACTTTCAGTCACTTGAACGAGGGGAAACCTTTATAACACAACTCAAAACAAAATTGACCATAACCACGAACCATGTTGCCTCATAAAAACATACCTGAAGTTGTATTTTTCTTTATTGACACTAGTTTAATAAATCCTTGCTTAGAAAATCCGTTCCGTCTAAGTCTCATGAAAATATATGATTTTGAATTTCTAGTTTCTTGTGACATAACTAGTAAAAATCTGGTCATCTTCTGTGCTGTTTTAAGTCATTAAATCAAAATTTGATCAAATCATATTCGTGGTAACTGCATGCTTCTGTTAGCTGTTGTTTAATTTTAACATAGTAATTCCCTCTACTCAGCATCCTATCTCCAGTTTCCAGTATTTGAGTGCCCTATAGGAACAAGATGTCTATATAGCCATTATTTAAAAGAACATATATTATATTAAGACTATTGTTCTCTCATCAAAAACATACCTGAAGTTGTATTTCTGTTTTAAGTCCATAAATCATCACCAGACTTGTTTTAAGCATTTCTACCATTAAATTGTGCTCATTACTGCTGTGTGCTAATATTAACATATCCACGTTCGCCGTTTCCTAGTTTAATTGTTTGCTCTGTGGTAATTGCACCAGATGTAGAGTTTATTGCTCCAGATCAGAGTATAAAAGCACCAGATCAGAGTATAAATGCACCAAATGAGAGCATAAAAGCACCAGATCGGAGTATAAATGCACCAGATCAGAGTATAAACGCACCAGATGTAGGGTATATTGCTCCAGATCAGAGTATAAATACACCAGATCAGAGTATATTGCTCCAGATCAGAGTATAAATACACCAGATCAGAGTATATTGCTCCAGATCAGAGTATAAATGCACCAAATCAGAGTATAAATGCACCAGATTAGAATATATTGAGCACTGATGCTGTAAAATTATTTATATATTTTTAAAGTTCTAAATCATGAAATGCCAAAGCAAAGACACTCAAGACCAGTTTAAAGGCCATTAAAAATATAACTCATGCTAAATACTTGTTCTTTCAGTGCTCTTATTTTCAATTATCCATCATGACTGTGACATCCGAACCAAATGACAAATCAATCTATTCTAAAAATGTCCCTGCCATGGTTACCTCTGAGCACAAACAAACAAACTTACTTTTATTATGAGCTGACAGGTTTTTGATGTGCTCCTTAACTGGATGTTGGTGTTGCATTGGTTTTAGTTGTTAGCTGCTATATGGTGCCAGTTGGTAGTTGTGAGGTGGATTGCTTTCAGATGTGCTGAGTGAATGTGGTTGCGGTGTACTACTGGAAAAGGTTGTCAGACTGTATCATGTCACTGAGGTGCTAACTCTTCAGGCTTGCTGTTTAAATTATATCCCATTTTTATCCTCTGTGGAAGAATCACTTAACAAGGATGAGAACTGGACACTTTTTGTGTGTGAATTTTGTCAACATCTCCAAAACTCAAAATGCTCTGTTCCACCTTGTGATGTCATGTAGAGGTAGTTATCAAGTTACGTTACCTTTTACCTTTAGTTCAATAGAGACAGATAAATCCAGGGCTGAAATTATTCTAGTAAAGGTGTCTGGATTTTAAAACCACAGTGGAGTACTTCCTGTATTACCACATGACATCACAAGGTGGAATGGAATGCTTTCTGTTTGAGAGAAGATTTCAGCTTAAATATGCAAGGTTTGTGTGTTAAACATGTGTGAATGAAACAAAGCATAACGTGAAATGGCAGCTGTACGTTTGTACATTGTAATTTGTGGTATAAATGACAGTAAAGATTAGGACTGTTTGGATATTTGAGCATCTTCATTTGGAGTTTATATTTGTTTACATTAGATCTAGAACCATTATGGCCAACGGTGCCTATAGGACATGTGTTTTGGCATGAGCTGATTGATAGATCTTTCTTGCAAGTTTATGACTGATAAAATGTTAACAAATAGATGCGGCCAATGGGAAACGCATGTTCTCAAACACTGCCATAAAAACCTTTGACCGATGATGCTAATGACTAACCAGAGTGAGCCTTTAAAGTCTGCTGTAATCAAACCGGCAGTAATCACTCATCACTTAATCATCATAATGGACATTTTACTGCCAACGTCTATCTGTGCTACACACCCCCTTATAACACACACGTGTGCACATACGCACAAGCTGCTGTCTGCACTTTGACCATCACCACTTTTATCCAACAGCATGTGTTGAATGTAAGCAGCGTGCTGGGTTATATAATGCATTAGTCTGGTAGATTTCTTGTGTGGCTTTACTTCACCTAGGTCAGGGCAGGTTTTTTACCCTTACATTAATCTTGATTTTATTTTATTAAAAACAAGTAAAATGCCATTGAATAACAATTTCCTGAACATTATATGTCCACCCTCTTCTGCCAGTGCTGGGTTTTTCTTTGTCAATAAAAAGGACAAAACACTTTGTCCCTGCACTGACTATTATGGGCTAAACAGTATAATAGTAAAGAACAAATATCCGCTTCCTCTCATAAACTCAGCATTTCAACCCTTGCACAATGCTACTGTTTTTTCCAAACTAGACCTTTGCAATGAATACCATCTTCTGCATGTTCAATACAGGACATTTTGAGTATATTGTGATGCCCTTAGGGTTGACAAACGCAGTTTTTCAAGCTTTAATCACTGACATTCTCAGGGACTTTCTGAACCAGTTTTTTGTATTTTTTTGAACCATATTTTGATTTTTTTTTTTCTTTCTCGTTCTCCAAAGGAGCATTCTGTTCACATCCACCAAGTGCTTCAGATTTTTTGGATTTGTACATTTTTATTGCCATTTTATTAGAAACTACAATTCTGTGGGAGCACAGCACCTGTCTAACTCCAAGATTCCCTTTGTTTGGTTTCCAGATGCTGAACAGGGCTTTCTGATCTCAAGAAATAATAAACCTGATGCTCTCTCCTGTCAGTTTTCCCCTGCGGACCTGCCTGACACTGTTGAATGCATCCTTGCTCCATCCGGTGCGGTACCGGCCATCGCCTGAGCCATTGGGTCCAAAGTTAGAGAAGCTCAAGACACCGAACCTGATCCAGTCAATAGCCCTACCAAATGCTTGTATGCTCAACTGTTTGTTCCCAGGTCATCCAGTGGGGGCACACATCCTGCTTTACCTGCCATCCTGGTACTGGTTGCATCCTAGCTAGTTAGTCTGTACTGTGTGCACTAGAAGAAAGGCTTCCAATCAACGGCCTGCTGGGCAACTACTTTCTCTGTTCCTACTTGCCCATTTTCTCATATAGTTCTTCATTTTGTCTCTGGACTTCCAGGTTTCCCTAGATAAAACAGGTCATTCTTATCCTCATTGATGAATTTTTAAAATCTGTACATTTTGTTACTCTGACTAAACTGCCAACAGCTCAAGAAACTGCTGACCGCTCACTGGTGTATAATTGGCATTGATGTTAGCCTCGCTGTTTTGCCAACGTCTGACAGCATTGACCTCAGTTTTGCTGGGGGTTTCCTGTCCATAGCTGCCTGTCAGCACAGCATTCCTCTCCCAGACTCTTGCAGTTCCAGGTATTCTCAGCTACATGCTCCACATTCCCAGCTGTATGTGTGTCCGGAATGCCGCCACAACACTGCTGTCCACGCTAGCCTGTTAGCAATGGGACCACTGCCCATTCACAGCAAATAGGAATGAAGGTCTTTGAATTTAAAAACACCTACAATATATGTTATTTTTTCTGAGATTAGGCTGTTTTGTGGTCTTTTTTTTTCCAAGAAGCGTTTGTCAGATAGTTGGATATAATTTTAATATTTTTGACTAGGCTCAAACTAAATTGACTTGATAACTAGGCTTAAATAGGGAATGTTACACTTCTATGGGGTATTAACTGCTAACACATAACATATTTAGATAATCATGTTACCTTTTATTGTTTTGGAAATGCTGTATTTACTGAAAACATCTTAAAATATTTAATTACTTTAATTGTAATTTATGACGCACTGCATCCCCTCTACTTTTACTACCCGTGCCCCGCCCCCTTCAGAGCGCTGTCACAACAGAAATGGCGTGCACATCACATTAGGTTTGCGAAGTTGTAGTTTATAGTTTTGTATCATGCTTTGTATATTCATGAAAAATAGCTGTGCAGGAGAATGGGTGACATAGACTGAGCATTGGACAGAATTGTACTGCTACAACCATAAGGAGGGTTCGAATAGTGCCAGGAAGAGATTGCAAGATTACTCAAACGTGCATGAATGACATCGAAAGCCCCTTCAGGCATATTTTTGAAGAGGGAACCATGCTATAACATGATATGAAGCTTTGGTAAAAGCCAAAGTTAAGTCTGTCAACTGGACAAAAAGTTAGTGAACTTAGACTAAAAGTAACAGCTGCACTGAGCAGCGCCAAACTCCTCTCTCCAACATAACATCAGAGGAAAGGAAGGCGCTCACTGCTCTAGAAAATGACCACAGCATCAACCATTTGCCAACTTACAAAGGGAGATGCACCGTGATCCTGAACTCAGCTGTTTATGAGGTGAAAGTCAACAGCCTCTTCAGTGACACCTATGAATTACTGAAACGAGAGCCTACCAGTGGGTATAAGAAGAATCATAAATCATATGCTGCTTACAGAAGCTGGAGAAGGAGGAAGTCTTTGATAAACAGCTGTATTACAGACTCTATCCTGGTGACTCCATTCCTTGCAACTATGGCCTCCCAAAAATCCACAAAGGAGTATCCCTCAGACCCATTGTATGTAGCACAGACTCCATCACATACAATGTGGCCAAACTTCTGAAAACCACCTTGGTTCCTCCCAACACGGAGCACTATATTGGGAACACAGCAGAATTTGCGTGCAAAGTCGGGCATCTCCAGTTTGATTCAGATGAGACGATGGTTTCATTTGATGTGACCTCTCTTTTCACTTGTATCTCCACATCAGTAGCGGTGGAGTCAGCAAAGAGGAGGCTACTGCATGATACAAAGCTAAAAGAGAGAACTAAATTAACACCTGACCAGATCTGCAAACTACTGGAAATCTGTTTAAATACCATATATTTTCAGTTTAGATGAAACTTCTACAGGCAAATCCTCAGCTGTGCCATGGGCTCACCGGTCTTTCCTATGATGGCCAACCTATATATGGAACAATACAAATGATGACAAAAGTGGATGACAACTGGACGAAATCATTCACAAGGGAAGAGGCCAAGGAGAACAAACTGGCCTTCTTAGATGTGCAGTAACTGTAGGAGAGGCCCGAGTACTCCAGGGAGAAGTCTTCAGGAAACCCACACACACTGGCCAATACCTGCTGTTTGATTCACACCATCCACTGCAGCACAAACTCAGAGTAGAGCTCCAAACTCTACAACACAGAGCTCAAGTGATGCCCACAAACACAGAGGGAAAAGTGAAGGAGGAGAAAGGAGGAGAAAGCCCTCTCTGCTTGTGGAGATCCAAAATGGGCCTTCAATAGATCTAAGAGAGCTAAAAAAAAACAAAAAAACAGGACAACAGGGAATCTGAACCTAGAAGGAAAGGCGTAACTATTCCTTACACAGCTGGTGTGTCTGAAAAATTTCAGAGAATTTTCAGACAGTTTGAGATAAAACAGACACTAGTTAATCCAAAGGACAAAACCCTGAGCCATAAACAAAGTAATGTAGTTTAATCCATTCAGTGTAGTGTAGAGTGCAGTGAGCGGTACATTGGAGAAACTAAACAGCCACTCCATAAGAGAATGGACCAACACCGTTGTGAGAGCTCCTCACAACCCCAGTCCACCGTCCATATCCATCTCAAAGCCGCTAACTACTCCTCTGAAGATAAGGAAGTACAGATCTTAGCCAGAGAAAAGACACGGTTTGAGAAGGGCGTTGAAGAAGACATTTTTGTTAGGAAAGACAATCCTTCCTTAAACAGGAATGGGAGCCTTAGACATCATCTATTTCCTATTTGTAACTTCATCCACAGACCCAAAGCAAACCAAGGAAACAAATAGAACAATAGAGTGCACGATTAGGACCATTAAGGCTGAATGCAGGCACATTTATGCTGAAACTATAAATAATAGCTATTTACAGTTTCAGTGTAGTTAGCTCCTCCCTTCACATTGATATAAGGCAGTGTCCACCAGCAATCTGACCAGAACCGAAGAAGCGGCTTGGATGAGCAGCGAAAGGTCTTCACTCCTATAACTTCTGTCCAGTTGACATATTTAACTTTGGCTTTTACTATGGATCACACCTGGATGATAGAGGGATTACATAAACATGATAGAAAGCTCCAAATAGTTGATTTTGCACAATACACTTCTTTAAATGAATCCTTAAAAGTATTCAAACCAACTTATATTGTCTGAATTTTTGAGATTTGCTTTCATAGACTTGTATATATATATGTATATTCTTTTTTGCTGTCTGGCACACTGTGAATCCCAAGTCTGGTGTTGATGACTTCATCCTCTCAGCTTTATTACGTTGATATTTTTACCAGCGTACATATGGTTTTGTGCTGGAAGAGAATGGCTGCTTGACATTACAGAAGAGCAGGCCTGAACTTCCTCTTGATGGGGACCGTAATGTATTCAGCACAGAGCAGGGATTAGGCGCTCAGCTGTTTGTGTGAGACTGGGAGGTGAAGTCAGTCGCTGCTTTTGAGATGTCAGGGTAGTGTATGTGGCCAGTTATGGTTAGTGGTTGGTTAGCAGTGCATCTCGAACTGTGGTATGGCTCATAGACAGAAATATAGGTGGTAGGATATGTGAGTTTTCAGTTTTTCATCATCTGGTTTAGACCTATAAGCGTAGGCTGCATAGGCTAGTATGTATTCAGTCACCGCGCTCAATGGCACCATGCAACTTCTATAGCATTCCCGTGCTATTCCATTTACTCAATTTCCTGGAGTGTAATTCTAACCAATTATTACTTGCCTAACCTTAACCTAAACACTAACCTTAACCTATTTTAACCAATATCTGAACTTTAAACCATGTTGTTGATCTAATAATAAAGGATTTAGATCACTGAGGACCCCAAGGTCCCCAACATGTGTATGCAGTCCCCCCAATGCCCATTTATTTGTTCAGTTTTTAATTACTTATCAAAAAGGAGGACAACTAGTTCCCGGGGAAAAAGGTTAATTTTTTTTTGTATTTTGTAACCAGGGATTTCTGTAGCTATTCTGTTAATACCTGTAGAATAAGAAACTTCCCATCTCAATTTGAGTGTTTGCTAATATGTTTGTTTTGATTTTGGCATTGCTATGTATCTTACATGCATACACATGCATACACACGCATACACACGCATACACACGCATACACACGCATACACACGCATACACGCATACACACGCATACACGCATACACACATACACACATACATACATACATACATACATACGCTGATAACTATTATAGTGAAAATTACATTACGAACTACTGAACTGCCTACAAACAGTATACCAGTTATAGTTAGTCAGTGCACATAACTCATGACAGAAGCTGCTGCTGTTGGACTTTTACTATGGCCCCACGTCACGCTCCACTGCCCCCTCCAGGACCCTATAGGAAACCCAGCCCGCACTTTCCTCCTCTAATAAGGCCCACTTTATATAGACTTGACACAAGGTTTGGGTTAGCACTGTTAGCGATAGCCACATCTCAAACTCCGCTACTTCCCTGCTTGCAGATGATCCTATCCTACATTGGTATGGTAGAATATACAGTTATGCCCAATCCGAATTTTGAACTGCATTCTAGTTAAGGGATAAATGCTCACAGCCCTGATCTGCAAGAATATTTTAAACTTAATCTCTAGACTAAGCGACTTGACATGTCTGCTAGATATATATGATATTCAATGTGTAGTATACTAAAGCTTTATATGTGGTAGCAAATCCAATAAAGACTTAAAAAACAAAGAGGTCACTACCACTACTACCACTTTGTCAAACAAAATTTCACCACAGAATGAGTCTAATGGTGATTTATGGGCTCAAAAACTGTGCAAGTGAAGTTCGGACTTTTAATTGTGAGGCAACAATCCGGGAAAAATTGAATTGAACTTATTAAACATGCTCAGCAGAGAAAACGTTGTAAAGAGGATCAATGAAAGAAGCATGAATGAAGCAAAATACAACAGATGGTATGTTTTAATGAGGGACAACATGTTTAAAAGTTCAAAAAAGTCAATTTAGCAAAATATGTTTCCAAATATGTTTCAGTGTTATCACGTAAATAACAAATAATATCAATGAACACAACCATATTCACTGACTATACAGGGGTGGATGCCATCATTGTTGTATCCTTATCCAAAAGAGAAGGTGATCAACTAAACTGTGTGATTGAAATCAATAGAGCCCCAGACCCCACGTGACTGTATTTGCTGAAGACATCATATTGACAGGAGGATTAGTGGCAATGAAGGGAAGCAAGTCTGCTTTTGAAATGTCTTTGTCATTAAATGAAGTGTAGAAAACAATTTATCTTTATTGACTCTTACTTACTATATCGTATTAGTTTTCTTTTAGACAGACAACTGTATTGCTTTAACATATTGCCTGTTTTGGCTGCGGGCCGACCTCAGAACTGCCACTGGTCTTGATGGAGACGACGTGCCATATATCAACTGTTGTTACTTCCTGAACGTGTAACTTGACAGACCTGGCGTTTCACCCTGCCACCTGTCTCCCGGTGGTCAATCATGCTGAAGGAACGTTTCTTCTTTCTCCAAGGACCATAGGGCGGCAGGAGGCGTGGTCACTAATGATGTGATGTTCATGAATGAGTCGGCTCTTTTGAACGGTTCTTTACCATGAACAGCTGGAACCGGATCTCATTTTTTAGAAGAACTGAATCTTTCTAATTTTTATGCATTTTTATCCTGATAACCCTGAACCATCACAAGAATGAGCACAGAAGCAGAGCAGGAAACATGAGTGAGAGCGTTGTGCAGAAAAAAAAAAAACATAATTGGCATCATAATAAAAATTAGATTTAAAAAAAATAATTTTCTTCTTATTATTATTATTGTGCAATTTTTTATTTAGATTATTTATAATTACAAAAGTCAAACACTCACCCACTCTCAATTTGAACCATTTTATTTGATTCAAACTGAGAGTATTTTGTAGTTAAAATGAGTTTTCACATTGGCTTTTGTCATATAAAAACATAGTACAAGAGCCAGTCTTTGAACCACTCTTTGAAATGAATGGATTAAAAAGATTCAGATCCCCCTAAAGAGCTGAAAGTCCCATCACTAGTGGTCAGTCTGAGCGACCTGCCAGGTAAATAACAAAGTTGTCTGCCTAAATGAAAACCAATATGGCAACAAGACATAATAGAAGTTTACCTGACATGTGTGTTCTTTTAAAGAGTAGGCTGTACAGCTCATTTACTTTACACCTTCTTATATCATCTTCAAAAAGGATCCCTAGAGATTTTCTTAAATGTGTACTTCCCAACGCCTAGCAATAATCTTGATATTTTGATAAAGTTTGTTAATTATGACCGATACTGTTAGTTTGTAAGCATTCTCCTGTCCACATTATATTATCACTGTTATCATAAGCGAACTAAAGCTGACTCTTTTGTATTTCATTTTCACCTTTTCAACTTTGTATCATCCAAAATACTCCAAGCACTTTTCCACATCACAACTATACTATCCCAGGCTATTATGATTTACTGTAGGCCTACATCCATTTATGTGCTGCTGTCTCTTTTATATTACAGAGAACACACATAGCTCTGTCGCCATCCCCCTTGTAACATCAACCCACAGTCTGAACCACAGCCCCCCTCCTCCCCCGTGCACCCCCACCCCATCTACACCCCCGTACCCACCCTCCTCTCTCTACCCCCGCATTCCTGCATTTCACTGCCATAAACAACTATTAACTTAATGGTTACAAAAATCATTAAAGAAGCAACATCTGGGCAACGGTTTCGTCCAATCGCGAACACCCATGAGCCCTACGGAGGCTGTAATTGGCTCTCCTAAACGCTTACACCCGCCCACTCCCCACGCACGGGCTTTATAGTATGTTTAGCGAGGGAAAGAAACAGCAGGATGCAAATTTGGAAAAAAGAAAAGAAAAAAAAAGGGGGGGGGGGGGGGGGGTTTGGTAGAGACATACTAACACATGGAAATGGTTTGGTGCACGGTGGTGGCAGGCTGCGCGCTCTGTTCTTTCTCATTTTCAATCTTTTTACGTCCCTGAAATAGGATCCAGATTGCCATTGCGGCCGCTTAATTTGAGGTCCTGTACGGATGTAACTGGGAATTGAGCTGGAAAAAAAATAAAAGGCTTAAAAACAGAATATAGGTAGCTGCGCAGAATGGATCTGATAAGCAGAGTTTAGAGGTTTGGTTTGAGTTAAGGCTACGTGCTTTGACCAGCGACTAAGTGCCCCCCAATGCAAAAGTGAAGGCTACATGCAGAACATATGTGGGGTAATGAGACTGTGTTTTCATGTAATGCACTGTATGTCAGAGCTTTAGTCTAATGTGGTTAGGATGGAGACAAGGTAGAAAGAGTGACCTCTGTAATGTGTTGAATGTTGACTGTTTAAACACGCTGTCTGATTTTTACTGCCTTAAAAATGTGAAAAACGCAACTATTATTTTATCATTTATTGCTCACTTACCTTATACCTTGAGCATTCACCGTGATGAGTTTATGAAGGCTTTCCACAACTTTCAGAGGGCAGTGCGGAGTTTTCCAGTCATGGTAACGACTAGCATGCTTACAGTGCACTTCTTGATTCTCTGAGGATAAAATATTTTTGTAATTACATGCAGACAGGACACAGGTCTCATTTCTACCTCAAAAGCTGCTTGTGTAATCTAGCTTTTTTAATGGGAACTGCCAAATGGGGCTTTGGTAGTAGTATAGCAGTCCACTGCTGCACCGATAATGTTATTTCTAATTAAATGCATATTTTTTTCTGTAATGGAGATGTTATTGCTTTGCCTTCAGTGCTCTACAATATGCATTAAACTTAACTATCTCAATACAAACAATCAGATGGTGCAAGCAGTCCAAGTTACAGGTCAGAGCTGTGGAGAGGTGAACATACTCACCAAAAGATGCATGTTTTTCAAGGTATTTCTGAGCAAAAAAAAAAAAAAAAAAAAAAAAAAAAGTGATATGTTTAATGCTGTACCTTGGAACATTTTAGGTAAAGGGTGGCATACCTTCCACTGTAAAAGTTGCCTAGTGCATAGTTACATATTGCCTATCAAAAAAAATATTGAAAACAAAGCTAGCTCTCCATTTCTTGGTAAAAAAGTATAGTGTGTTCTCTCCATTCTTCCCCACTATATTATGAACTGTGTAAAATAGCAAAACATATAACATATTTGTCTTGCTACTTTCTTCAGGGGTCACAACTGTCAGTTTATTGATTTTTACACTGAAAGACGATCATGTCTGTTTATCTAGACTGGGAGTTTACGATGCAATCAAATACCAGGGGAACTAGTCGCTAACGTTAGCATGAGCAATCTGCACAGCCAAACCTGCACAGAGCTCTTTCTTGAGCATGGCGTGGAAATGCTGTTCACTTTAGCTAGCTTTTTTTATGACGTGCCAAAGTTATAGCTGTAGGTGTGGACAGAGCCGGGGGACGGGGGCAGGAAGAGCGCGGCAGCTAGCATGTGTCGCTAACGTGTACATAACAGAACATGTATGATGGCTGTATGAAAGAGCGTGTGCGGTCCAGGTTAGCTCAGCGTGCTCACCCATGTTCCCACGATGCAGAGCTTCCTGATGTGTCCGATGGGATGGGCACAGCGCACGAAGGTAAAAGGCTTGGCTGAATGTAAACAGATCATGGAGAGGAGACTGAGGCCATTTTGATGTAAAGGCTACACTTTAGATGGACAGTGTCAGGTGGGAGAAAAATGGACTATTATGAGCCAATATTGTATAAAAATAAAAAAAACTTTTCATAGATAGATCAAAAATATATTATTTTAAGGAAATTTGCCTACTTTGTTGCAGCAGCTCCTTGTAAACAAAAAATGTCAATACATTCTACTACTAAAAGTGCAAAATTTATAACAGTTAAAGACTATTTATTGTGTCTGCTATATAGTTACAATATATGGGACATGTGGATCATTATGTTATGAACCACAATATTTATCTAAAATGACTTAATAACGCCATGCTAGCGAGGGGAGTTTTTTTTTTCATTTGCAACAAAATGATTATGCGATGCTGCTGAATCCTACGTGTATCACAGAAAATAACATTGGAGAACAAAGTAAATATAGAGCAGTGGGTATATACTAGTGGTGGTGAAATATATGGTGACTTAAAACTTGGCAATTAAACATTGCTCAAACATGCACAAAATACTCCAAATACAACTTCAAGAGGGTAAATGAGAAGGGAAACAATGATAACATGATTAAAAGTCAGTTTTGTAGAATAGATCTGCTTTAACAATGCATTAAACATTACAGAAGTCAAAGTCTTGAGGCTTGCTCATTATTGTGATCAGTCTCTGGCTGAAGGTGTTGCTGCAGCTACAAAGCATGCAGAGGGTGGGAGGGGTCAGCCATGATGGATTTGAGGTTAGAGAGCATCCCTCCCTCTGCCACCTGATTTATAGTCCAGTGTCAAGCTCCGTACAGCTGAGAGCTGATATCCGAATGCAGATATGAACAGTTCATTTTACTGCAGAGCTAATCAAGCTTTAGGTGCATTGTGGGAATCCAAAAGATATAATTAGCATTCATTTATTTACTAGGACAGTCAACAATCACATAAGGCTCATTAGGTGGACCTTTCTATGCCAAAGTTTATCTGTCCATATAGTTGTCCATATATCCTTTGTGGGTCAACCAATCGTAGCCTTTGTGGCGGGCAGAAATTTGATGTGTAGTAACTTGCATGTACACAGCACGTCAACAGCATGTATTCTGATGGCTCTAAGATGTGTCAAAGAGCTTTCTGTTTGGATGTCAGGAACATCGGAGAGCTGTGCAGCACATACACATTGATTTGACACTAGATGATAACAAGTATTAAAGTATACCACGGTATTATAATGCCATGGTTTAAATACTGTGAGAATGGACTTCTGACAGTATCGACGCCTCATTTATTTGACTCTGTCTGTGGAAAAAGCTGTACTCCTCACAGTAGTGCTGTTTTAATGCCGTAACGCACTCTTGATGTGGTCCTCATGTCTGAGCTGTATCCTCCGCTCCCCACCAAACAACTCAGAAGATGAAATGCTACTCTATATCCCTTTGTGCGGCGGCTCATTGGGTTAGATGCGCACCCGTATTTGACACTGGATTATAAACTCGTCTGTAGGCTGTTGGTATGGCATTTGTCTCACCTGGTCCCATCTGGTTTGTACCTTGAGTAATGATTTATCTATGGGCTACTATTTACTATAATCTACAGTCTGTGCTGGAGATGAATACTCCAAAAATAGTTGTAGTTCCAAAATACCTCATAAATTACCATATAAAATATTAAAACAAACATACACCCCAATTAGCTGGAAACTATATTTAAAATGTTTAATATGTTCAATAAAGTATACTTTCAGTAGGTTACCCTTCCCTTTACTACGAGGCCTGGTTTGGACATTACATCTCTGCCTTCACTTCACAAAGGCTGCCACGCTCGACTCAAACCAATGACCAGTCAAATAAATGTGCCGCAATTCACCGGGTCACAGCAACACGGAGCCAGTGACATCACCCGTCCTGTGAGAACTGTTCCTCCACTGTCCCTCCCTCCCCACACTGGCACACGTCCTGGAAGCGCCATACAACTTATTAATAAAGTCATTCTTCAGAAATGTTGTGAGTTCTGGAGAAGCTTTGTATGGTTTTGAAAGTCACTGCTGTTGATATTGGCAAAAGTAAGGCTATGCAGTCATGCCCCAAAACTGCAGTCACCGGTAACTTGCATAGGATAGGACTTGTTTGTAAGGGGCCACTGTTTTTAGTGTCATTTAAAGACACAGCACCTGATTTGCTGAGGTGGGTAGTAACTTTTCAGAGTACTTTTCTGGCAGTATACCTTTATCTTTCAGCTTTATCTTTATGTTGACAATATGAAATGATTTGAACATTTGTGTTTCTTGCACTGCTCCTACAAAATGTTTTATAATTTTTTTTCTAATTTTTGTGTCTATCCTTTCAATATATATTAAAAATCAATTAGATGTTACACCCCAATGGTTACTCTTTAAATTACTCTTACTTGAGGAGTAGTTTTCCCAAATTGACCCTTCTTTGGACACTAGTACTACTCTACACACTTCTGTTTATAAGCACTTTTCACAACTTTCAGAGGCCAGAGCTGAGTTTTGCCATGATAGAACTGATATTCAACAGTTTAAAAACAAACAATTATTTAAAATGTATCTGAAAATGTGATTTTATTGCAATGAAATGTCAAATGTAGATTTTATAATTTATATTTCACTAGACCCAGGAAGACTAGCTTACTGCATCGCTTTCACCTAATGGGATCCAAATAAATAAACACATAAACAAATAGTAATGTTAGCAACAACTAGCATGCTAACTGCACGCTTCCTGATTCTGGTACAATAAAGCACATTAGAATAAGATGCAGATAATACCCAAGGGGCTTATTTTGCCATCAAGCTGCTTATATAATATATCTGGACTGGTGCATGACACAATTTGCTCAGATACATAGAAAAAAATTGTATACAAGCCAAAATCATATATCTGTAATCATGTGCTTAAGAATGTAAGACATACATTACATACATAAGTGTTGTCAGGGGACCGTCCAGTCCAAGTCCATTTTGTGTGTCCTAGGACTGGTGGCATGATTTGAATAATATTTGTGATCATAAAACACATTTGGCAGCTTCTGTGGGTGAGGCAATGTGGTTTTCTTTCACTAGTGTTTTGAGTTCAGGCATGTCCATTAGTCATTAAAGGGGAACAGTAAAAGTGAGCAGTGGAGAGTGATTTGTTCTCCTGAATGGTGGTGTGTTGTTGGCAATATGGGTCAGTTTTTTTTCTAGCCTCTCCAGCCAGGAATACACACTTTCCTGTAACATGCATATTGTGATGAGTGTGATTGACAGGTGGATTAACCAAACAAAGGAAAGGCCTGGTTCATCTGTGGAAAAACTGGAGATGCAACACATTTTTTTTTTCAATTATACTCAGTTGGTCAAACTATGAGCTTTAGGTAGTACTTGAGTAACAGCATATTTTTTACTCCTACTTGAGTCATATTTTTTATTGAAGTCACAGTACTCTTATTTGAGTTTATATTGACTTTGAGCATTATAATGACAATAGGATTGATGTGAACATTTGTGTTTCTTGCACCATTCCTTCAGATTTTTTTTAATTTTTTTTATTTTTGTATCTATTCTTTGAAAATACCAGACTTTGTGCATTATTTAATGTTTTGCCCTTTCAATTACATGAACTTTAATTATAAATCAGATGTTACCTCACGATAGTTACTCTTACCTGAGTAGTAGTTTTCTGAAATACTTTTTTACTGTTACTTGTGTAATTCCTTCTACCACTATTAGTTTAATAGTCAGTTGGTAGATTATTACAATTAATCAATGCAGCCTCAGTAAAAACAAAAGTTTAACAGTAACAAAAGACCAGGTTAAATCGATTTCAACATTTTAAGGTCAGAATGACAAGCCTGACAGCAGCAGTTACAGCGAGATGGGGCAGCAATAGAAAATAAATTCAATAGAAGTCAATTGCAACCAGAGCTCGAAGGAACCGTTTAATGCCCATGATCATTTCCTATTTGAAACACGGCTGCTGGTGGATTAGCTATGTCTATTTACATAAACAGTCTATGGGTCCACCCTAGTACCCCAGCTCTATATAACATATGATGTGAGGAAGTGGCTGTCTGGTAAACAGTCCAGTTTGTAATTATTAGTCTAAGGCCCCAACCCTCTCGTCTCCCATCTCCCCATCACCAGCACAGACTGCAGCAGTGTGCAACGGGCGGGGGTCTGGGGGCCATAAAACATGATGAAGTGAGGGCTCTGGAGCTGTGAAGGCAGGGCCGCACTGGGCTCATGGGTGAAAAACAACTGAGGACTGAGCGTACCATGGGAACACGTCTGCAGCACTGTAATGATTAAACTGCTGTGTGGAGACGGTAGCTCACAGACAAGCCGCTGTGATAACAACCAGAGGAGAAACATCTGTGTGGGACTACTGACATGGTACAATATGGACCATTCAGAGAAAGGGCTTCAACATGTGGAAATAGGAACCAAACGTTGATTAAAGGGGTAATATGCAAAATATATATATCTTTACCTTTCTACCTTGTTATAATGATGTTCCCTCTTCAAAAACATGCCTGAATACATTTTAGATGATCCAAGCATGTTTGAATCATCTACCAATCTCTCTTGTACCCTATTCGAACCCTCCTGATGGTTAGCGGTAAGATTCTGTCCAACGCCCAGCTCTCATCCCTACGTCACCCATGTTCCCACACAATAATTCTCGATAAATATACAAAAACATGACACAAAACTGTACACAACAACTTGACAAATCTGGTACGATGCAGAGCAAAGATAGGGGGGACTCAGAGCATCACAAACAAAAGTGCAACTTATACAACTATATAGAATTTTCAAAACAATAAAAGGCAACACAGTGATCTAAATATGTAGCAATTAATATCCCCCCTTGAACTGATGAGTGAGTGATTCTTCAGGTTATGTTGGGGCATTATACCACTGGTAGGTAGGCAGAAGGAGAGCAGTTGGGTTCCCCTGTAGTTCCATAAACTCATATGGTGAGCGAGGCCAAGGTTGGGGCTTGTTTGTGAGTACCTAGTGGCCATGCTTTTGCCCATTAAGATCTTCTGACTAAGGGCTGACTGATCCTTGCATGACTGGAGCAGGAGCTGTGTTGGCATTGCCCACCATGAGTCAGACCCTTTCCCAGTGTATGCCAGCATCTACCAGGCCTGCCCTTTGTCACCGGTTTTGTCAGTGGCTTGTCCTCTAGGTAGGTAGAGGATAAAGTCGAGTGTGAGATTGACTGGGTGGCTTAGTACTCCCATAGACCTCAGTCAACCTGCAGGAACTTGGAGTGGAATCACTGCTCCTTACAATAAAACAAGCGAGTTGGGGAGGCTCAGGTATTTGTTTTGGATACCTCATGGTCATGTCTCTCTGGGAATGTGGTCCAGAGCAATATTCCCTGACTAGTGTTGACACTTCAGATCTGCATAAGTATATATAGTTTTGGGTAAATCTTGGTTTCAAAATTGTAAAAAACGTCAATATATTTACAGTCTTGTTTTATAAAAAGTTTAAGTTGAAGATACTGAATGCCCAAACAAAGCCCTTCACCTCTGCACTGATGTTGAACCTGACCTGCTCCATCTGCTGCTGTGTAAATGGAGAGCATCCGTTGTCAGCTCTGCGATCAAACAGGAAGCCAGCCTTTGTCCCGTGCCTGAATGCACCGCCTGATGTTGCCAGGGGTCATTATGGGTAATTGGTGGAACAATGAGGCGATGACAGAGTTGGACCCAAAGCTACAGAAAGGTTAGACTCACCCAACCCAGCCATCCACCTCTCCCTCTCTTTCTCTCCTCTCTCTCTCCTCTCCCGTCACATCCCACTGGGCACAATTAGGACGCACAATGACCTTTTTGTGGAGGGCTATTCGGGAAGTATCAGCACTACATGCAGAAAAGAGAGCTCAAAAGTTTTCTTTTTTTTGGTTTTTTGGTTCTTGAAAATAAACTCTGCAACACTGTTCTTGCAATACACTGTACACATCACATCCACAGATTAGCTGCAAAACAGCATGTGATGTGTTTTTATGTTAAACAATATGACATTAAACTTTCTCTGTGAAGACAAGTAGGTGACAGGTCAGATCTGTGGACAGGTGACTCCGCTCACAGTAACAAAGTGTGGTTTTCAAGGTATCTTTGATCAATGCAACACCTGTTAAAACAAAAAAATAAAAAAAAAAAAATCACCCATGGAATTGCTAAACAAAATGTAAAACTACAGCTTCATGACATCACAAGGTGAAACAGAGCATTTTAAGCTTTGGAGATGTAGACAGACTAATAATAAAGTGTTACTCTAACATGTGGGAATGAAACAAAAAACAAGTCCGGGTATGTTTTTGAGGAGGTAACAATGTTTTAACATGGCTTAAGGCTCACAAGAGCCATTTTTGCATAATCTAGGACCTTTAACATTAGTAACTAAGACTAGTAATGTTATACAGTTAATGCATTTATCCCTATATATGACACAAAGTTGTACTTGAACACAATTCATTTGTGATGCCATATGTCTTTCTAAGATTGGTAGATTATTTAGCCTATCTGTAACCATTAAAACAGAACAGAAAAGTGTAAAAAATTAAAGGCACAAGCTGGACACATATAGAGTAGTTGTCAGATCTACTTTAGGCAAAGTCAGGAGGTTTCTAATTTGAAAAAAGCAGCTTGAGAGGCAAAACACAAAATGGAAACAACTCTATTAGTGTAATCTATGATATATTCAAATTATAATTGTTACCAGTAAAATCATTATTTGATTTGTTTATGAAATATTAGGCCAAGAAAAATATGTAGCCTTCTAGCTTTAATCAGTGAAACAACCACATGCAAATGCAGGAAATAAGTCATTGGTACATTTTTGTGTGATCAGGGTCCAGCTATGTGTCAAATGGAGTAAGAAAAGTCATGATATGAAAAATTGAGACTAAATCAACAGTTTATAATGAGAGTATAAACTGTATTCACAGCACACCAGCATATATTTAGGTTTAGTTCACATTTCATTGTGTGACAGTATTGTGCTTAAATTGAACCCTGTGCGCTCTGGTTAAGTGGCTGTGGCTTTGGCACTGGGAGCCTTTCCTTCCTGCTCTCCCTCAGTCAGACGTAGGGCTTTGGGCCACAAGAGAAAACTCCATTGATCACTGTTGGGAATTTCCGCTACAAAATGCTGAGACGGCTGCTCTGTACCTCTCTAAGAACCTCCAACATGTGATGTGAAAGATAGACTTAGCTCGTGTAACTGGATGAGGGCAGGTATAAAGCAAATTATATATATTTGGAATGAACTATAATCAAATGAACAGCAAAGCCATTCCAGGAAAACTCAGGAAAATGAAAATACCCCATGCTAAGACAACACGGGTTCACTTGGCTGAAAGCTGATTACTTTAACATTTGATTTATTTAGCAAATATGGTTGAGTTTCACATCAACAAGCTTGTTGAGAAAGTTCCATAATTGACAGTGACATAACAGATACGAAACATTTCACAGTCCATAAACATGAAATCTTGGTTGACCCGCATGGGGACACGGGACAGTAGGTGGTCCATAAAAAGAGGACGCTTGTGCTCCTAACAGGCCCTGAATTATTCAAATCAAACATTCACTCTAGTTTAGATAAAGGAGCACATTAAACACAGGAATAAAACATACCAGGAGTAATGCAGGTAACGGCAGGCAACTCCTGCACTGACACATGCCCACGCGAGGGGGTCCATCACTGATGGCATGCTACAAACAGAGCTCATGAGCTCATGCACACCAGATAAATAAACAGGGCCATCAACAAGACGCTCACCCCTCTACCTACAATGTCCCCATATGCTCTCTCGTGCCTTTACACCGGGGCTCCAGGGTGCATCATCATGAGGTGAAGCCTCTCTCATAAATCAAAGAAAATATTTGAGCATTTTTTTCCTCCAACTTTACCCTTCTAATCTGACAAATCTTCTGGAATTTTGATCAATTTTGGACTGAAAAGAGAACAGAGGAGACTGATAACCCCTGATTAGTCTTTTAAACTGTCATGTTGTCATGTCACTGTCACCTATCAACATTGACATAGGCAATTATCACTTACGTTCAGATATAGATTTCAGAGCTGACTATGTTTTGTGTAGTCAGCATCTGAAATCAAATACTAGCAATTTATGTAGACCTTTCCTATTGAAACATACCATGTTTCTGTAGTCTGTGCGGTAGCAGCCAGTAGGTTGCAGTTATTAACTTACCTGGTTTTCAGACACACTTCTCCAATATTTTATGAAGACGTGGATCCGGTCAACAGTGAATCTTCACAAGTTCCGTATCAAAACAAACATGGCTGCCTAAGGGGAAAAAATAAAGGATAAAAGTATCACAAAGTTCTGCACAATCAATGATTGAAGCACTAAACTCTGTTAATCTGAGGTGCATCATTGAAATAAACAGATTGCATGGTCCTGCTCTGCTCTTCAGTTAAATTTTAAACTAATATGAGCAGTTGAAAATGTGGTTATGTTGACTCAACCTATCGGGGTCCTGAGCCGACGACTCTGCAGTACAGGTCATATAAGAGTTATCAGATTCAGACAGAATATTGCATCTGTCATCTGTCAATTCATAACAAAGGTTCACAGACCAATCAGGAGTCACCAAAAGTTTAATAGGCGCTCAGAGCAAATGAACACACAAACAAGAGGGTGGATTGTCCGTCTCCAAAACGGGGAAAGGCCAGTTATATAAAAATGAACTGTCTTTAAACAAGTGGCGAGTCAACGCTGATCTGAAATGTCCAAATAACCATCATGTGACCAGGCACCAAAACATGGACATGGTGAGATTTGTATTCGAAACACTTGCAACTATGGGCAACTAAGTCCTGTAGTAGATCAAGTATTTCACACAGATACTGAGAACTTTAGAATAGTTTTATGTCAGATACCTTGATGAAGGATTAATCAGCTCCTACCAAACCAGTTCAAAAAACAGTCTAAACAAGAACAAAACCAAATCTATACCAGATCTAAACCAGGACTAAGCTACAACAAACTGACTACACCATAACTGAACAGGAGCAATAGCAGGCTCAGTGGTAAAGCATTCATCACCAACCTGAAGGTCCAAGGATGAAATCTTGCATGGTCACTGTTGTTGTATCCTTAGGCAAGACACTTCTCTTCCATCGTTTGAATGTGGTGTGTGTGATTGATTAGTGATGACTGTAGGGAGCGTGAGATGGAGCGTCTACCTGAGAGCAGCTAGGCCTACAGTAGTATTTTACCATTAGTTGTAAATGATGACTGCAATGTGAAGCGTCTTTAGTCCTCTAGATATACATTTTATAAATCAAATGCATTGTTATTATTAAACCGAGACACAACCAGGAAGCCTGGTATGTCCAAGACTTCAGACCCCTGTACTTTGCAAAGATGTTATGGTCTGGAACTGCATGTAATAAATTGTAAAGCAGGCGTATATGGTATTATTTGTGTAATTTAAATATTTATAAAGTGGGAGAAGGCATTGGTGTGTTTTTACACTGATTAATGCTGAACCAACACAAGAATCAGCACAGAAGCAGAGTATGCAACACGAGTGGGAGCCTTGTGCACAAAAATAACAGTCATAATAACGGTTAGTTTTTAAAGTATGATTGTAGTGCAGTGTTTTATTTAGATTTTCATACTTTCAAAGGGTACACACTCTCCCACTCTCAATTTGAACTATTTTAAACAAATCTGAGCTTTGGTCATTTCTCTCTGTGATTAGTCTGTAGATAAAATGAGTTCTCACATTAGCCTCTGTCATGTAAATAAATAGTAAAAGAGCCTGGCTCTTTGAATCCAAAAGATTCAGATCCCACATGGACTCTATTAAATAAATGAATAAACTAAACTAACATTTACATTTAGCTAACATAACATAAGTAATACTACGTTTTAATCTGTTATCCTAAATATAAATTCTTGTGTCAGACAGAAGAGTTTCCTGCTTTACATATTTCAGGTACTTCATGTTGCCTTCCTCAGAAGCACCTGATGTGTTGTGATGTGTCTTGTAGGCTGTCTGTCACGTACTGTCTGACACCTTCTCCAGGACTGTGTGACAAGACACAGGCTCCCCTGTCTCAACTCATGCTCCTTGGACCTGGTTTGCAGATCTTGATAATCTAACAGGTAAGCAAGCGCTCCTCTCTGACAAAATCATTTATATTTAACAAAAAAATAAAGTGTGTAAAAAGAATACATATACTGTACTACAATCACTATATCTACAGCTCTGTGTTTACAGCACTCCTCTTTCTCTGGGCTGGTTCCCTCGTGGTGCTGGTCATGCTTCAGTGCAGCCACAGAGACAGACAGTGCAGACATCACACTGTCTCATCTCTATCTGCTCTTTACTCTCACACACAAACACACGCACACACAAGCATGAACACACACTTATCTGGCTTTCCATCAGGCCCTGAGCGTGGGACGAACAGCCGAAAGGTCACTGCGTCCCGGCCACTGTCGCCAAGTCCGTCTGCCCTGGCCTGTGTCTGGACAATACGCTACAGTCTGACCATAACAGTGTGTATAAGGCATCAAAGGGCAGTGGACAGAGGTGGACAGAAGACATGTGGTTATATGCAGAATCGTGCAATGAAGGAGGGGATTTCCGCTCTAAAACAAGTGGTAGTCATGCTGTGACTGCAGGCTCTGTTATGGAATTGTTCTTAATGAAGTTGGCGCCTGTAAAAAAAAAACACGTTGAGACAAAAATCAGCTTATTCAAACATCTTATACTTGGAATTTTAGAGTTATTCAGTGGGATTTACTAGTTTAGATGTGTGAACTTGATGAATAAAGACTACTTTTTGACTTTTTATTTAACATTTTTGTAACACTTGTAAAAATAAAGCATGAAGAAAGACTTAAAGCATGACATAATGAACAATAGTTTATTAAGAATGATTCAGGCTTAGTCATTTCTTTAATAGCTGACCCCTAACTCCTAATCCAAACCCCTTCAATAAGTAGTTAAATAGTAGTTAAGCTTGAATAATTATTAATAGACTATTAGTTCATGCTTTTTTTAAGGCTAACTAAGGTGTAGTTATAAAGTGTAATACATATTTAACTATTTATGGGTTAACCGGGACTCAAACCCCAGCAGATGGAGGTGAAATACAATGAAGAGAGTATAATCTAAATTTGCAAGGGAAATTTTCCTCTCTGGGGTCTATATTTTAGCCATTATCTGGCTATTTCCATATTGAAATGAAGAGGAGAAGATGGAGAGGCAGAGGAGGTGGATGGCTCTGAGGCTGTGGAGGAGATTGAACACAGGAAGGTAATAACAGAAATAGCTGGAAAAGAAAGTGAAAAGGATGCATTTGTATGAATATCTTAAAATATGATAAGCTGAGAGACAAAGACAGTTGGAATGTTGGAATAAGCAAAATCCTGTCTTTCTGGTTACATGTATTTTATTTTTCCGCCTTTCTACCTTGAATGTTCTGATAAGCTATGTTCCTGTCTGGCCTACCAGGGTGTGCTCAGCCCCGTGGAGCTGTGGGAACCAGACAGGCTCTGTGTGGGAACGGTCCTTCTGGTCCCATCAGCAGTCCTCTTATCTGTATCTGCTCTGATCACAGACAGTACAGAGACAGACTGTACACAGCTCTGGCCCTGTCCTCACCACAGGCTAAGACACTTCTTTACAGGGATCATATGCATATAATCCTCAAGTGCATGACAGGTTCACGTGTTTTTCTATGCATTACTTACTGATACTCTTTTGTGGGATAGTAGCTGTGGTGAATATTACTCATAATTTTACATCCGGCAGAAAAAAACACAATATATATAAGAAGTAATGCTCAGTTCTAAAAAGTAATCCCTCTATCATTAATACATAAAATAACATCCAAAATGTAGAGATGATTCAAATGCAAGGAAAACATTTACCTGACTGTTAAAGAGCTTTTTATTAGGACATTCGGGTGCACAAAAACTTGATCATGGTTGCCATGATCGTGGTTCGCTGCTCTTTAGCAGCAGTTTAATTTTGAATTTTTTTTCATTTTCATTTTCATGTTACATTTTTAACTTAATAGTTTCGGGTGCAGTTTTTGCAGTTCAAAGGATGGAAATTAAGGACTATTAGACTGTGATTTGAACAATTTGCTTGGCAACTCTGCTTGAAGATAGCTATGCTAGCTCTGAAATGCTACTGACTTTCTTCACCAAATATGGCAGAAGATGTTCCAAAGGAAAGGGAATGGCCCTTCTCATCCTCGACCAAAACAACACAGTGAAGTGAGGACACAGAGGAGGAATACCTTTGTTCTGAGTGCTGTTACTTTAAGTGTTGCATTCAAGGCCGCACTAAGTGAGACCAAGATCTGTCCTTGACCACAGGGTACTGAGACCAAGACAAGATCAAAACTTCTGAGGGTCGAGACCGAGATAAGATTGAAACTTTTAAAGATTGAGACCAAGACCATGGCCCATCGAGACCAAAGTGCTAACTTTTTAATTTTCTGCATTTATTTGTATTTTGCCGTCAATTTGACACATATATATCACAGTTTTTGTTGTTGTTGTTTTTTTTTTTAAATAAATCTTTCTCCTAATCTGAATAATGCTGATTTAAACTTCAAAGCCAAACAAACTGTATTGTACTGAAACACTCTGTGTCCCTCTTTTGGAGGCTTTTTTGGACCCTTTTTTTTTAACAGGCTACAGTGAGAAACCTGCTTCAGTTCTGAACTGAAGAACTGAAGAAGCAGCTTGGATGAGCAGCAAACATCTTCATTCCTACAACCTTTTGTCCAGTTGACAGATTTTATGTTTTTCTTTTACCACACTCTTTCTCATAGGTCACATATCCTCAGTTCATAAAAATGTTCCAGTTTAAAGCCTACTTTTCTTCTGTGTAAACCTGGCAGGCAACAGGAGCCAAATGAGCTCAGATGCCCCGGTCACATGGTTGGCTGGTGACCGGGTGTGGGGGAGATCTTAGGCCTTAGGGAGTCCACAGAGCTGAAATCAGTCTAAGTAGGCCACCCCCTAAACCCCCACCTGTCTCACTAATCTTAACAACTAGCTAAATGTGCACCAGCAGTACTTCCTGGTTTGCAAACAATATAATATAATTATAATTAGATGCAGAATTGTTTGGAATCCAGAATCCATTTTTCTCCAATACTTTATATTAACTTAATATTTTTCTCCAATACACAAAGATGCAAGACTGGTCATCAATGAATTTCCCCAAGTTCAGGTGGATTAGCCAATCGGAACCCTGCATGCTCTGTCCGTATCAAAACAAATATGGCTGCTTACGAGGAAAAATGAAAGGAAAAAACTGCACCATCATGAATGAAGCACTAATCAAAATGATAGATGACCAATGAGCTCTTTCGTTTCACATGAGCCACTGAAATAAACAAATTGATCTCATTTTGACCCTAGGAGTTGCTTTTCCAATATATTTGTACTATATATATTTGCACCGTCAAAAATTAACTTTAGCTTATTACATGAAAAAAATGGCTTCACCCCCGCAGAAGAGTACTAATAAGAGTCAGTGTGTACTCCAAATACAATAATCAATCTACAGTCTATAAGATGATCCCACCAGACACCAGCTAAACCTATGTATCTCTTACCAAACCCAATCTAGGCTGGATTTGAAGTTTAATGTTCCTCTGTGCATAGCTCATTTACACGTATAATGTATCAGACAGATAAGAGGCCAAAACTACAGATCCTCTGCTTAACAAAGAGTTCACCCATTTGTCTGTGCTCCAAAGGGTTCACACAGATTCAGTGTGGGTTGGGGCTCATTTTAGTCTGCCGTTTTAGGGGGAAAAAAGGCTGGATTTGTAAGGGTAATTGCTTGAGAGGTGATAGGCTATGAGAACAAGGAGCGGTCTTCCTGTTTGAATTTACTCTTCACCTTCACATAACCTGCGCTTTCTAACACTCATCTCCGCTCACGTCTGCAGGCTGTGAGTCGGTGGAATCCATCAGTGTGCATCAGCCCCTGTCGCTAACACCTGCCCCAGAGAGCTGGAGGGTGGGGGCAGAGGGGCGAATTCTCTGGCTGCCCTCTCCCCATGCACCCCCATACCGCCTCCGCCCCTCCTAACCCAGCCTCATTAACTCAATTCATAATCGTCGCTCTTTGGTCCCTCTCGCTGGGTCGCTTAGCCGTCGGAAGGAAGAGGCTGCGCTAGCTCATTACACTCAAAGGGATTAACGCTAACTTGAAACAAAAACAGAAATGATCTTAAAGGCGCTGAACCTTCAAAACATGAAAAACACAGCTAGTTTATAACAGTTAGCTAGTTATAGTTAACAGTTTGCAGTGGGCAAGATACATTTTGCCCACAAGAACAAGGGTACAGCCACTCTAAAGCCACAGTATGTAACTTTTCAGCCAAAAGATACATTTATTTTTTATGTTTATTGCACTCAAAAACATGCATCCTTACTGTGAGGGGCTTGCATCTTCACTAACCTGACTCTATGGAAATGTTGTCACTTTGGCAATAATCTTCCATTGCATAAAACATCAATTTCCATGGAGAATCTTTTGAAATATTTTCTTCACTTTCTTGATTTCCATGTAATCATAGATGATGCGCTAAAGTTACATTATGTACCTCTAACAATGCACTTGAAATACGTGGGTGATCGCCTTTGCCTTGCTTCACCTTGTTAGCTTGCGCGGTCAACTTGAAACCTCTAAATGGGGATAATTGAGGGGAGGGTGAGGAAGGGGAGGGGGAGAGGGATGGAAGAGCCCTGTCTGACCAATCTTCTCACACAACAATCACCAACATTGTTCCTGGGACCTGGTGACACAACAACCTTCTGGTGTGGATGCGGGCCATAATTAGCAGGCAGCCTCAGATATGCATGTGAGGAGCGCTTCCATGTGCCCCCTCCCTCATGGTCCACTCTCTCTCCAGGCTGCAGGCTTTGTGCTGGGCCTGATCCTGCCTAGTCCCTGCTCCTGTCTGGGTCCTGGTCCCAGCTCCTCCCCGGGCCCTGCTCCTGCCTGGTCTCTGTTCCTGTCTGGGGCCTGGTCCCAGCTCCTGCCTGGTCCCTGCTCCTCCCTGGTCCCTGCTCCTATGCCTGACCCCTGCTCCTGCCTAGGATTTGCTCCTTCCATGGTCCCTGCTTCTGCCTGGTTCCTGCCCCTGCCTGGGCCCAGCTCTTATGCCTAACCCCTGCTCTTCTGCCTGACCCTTGCTCCTGCCTGGACCCTGCTCCTCTGCCTGGTCCCTGCTCCTGGCCTGTGTGGTGCGGCTCTTATGCATGGATGCGCTAGAGGTTTGTTTGCCGTCTCTAGTCAGTTGGAGGAGCCCGCTTTTTGTGTGCTCCACTAAACACTGGTCACCCACCTAATGAGGCTGCTCTGCTCCACCTCACTGCAGGGGAAAAGAGGAGGGACCAGAAGTGAGAAAACAGCATCAGCTTTCTACCACTTGATTTACAACCAGATATTGCCAATTTGAGTAAACAGATTCACACATGAATTTAATAGAACAATTTATCTCAAAACTTAGAACTCAAAACAATGGCCATGTATAAATGTCTGTGAAATCCCTTAGTCGTCTAGGTCTGATCCATAGTAAAAGCCAAAGTTAAATCTGTCACCTGGGTGAAGACGTTTCACTGCTCATCCAAGCAGCTTCTTGTCAGATTGCTGATTGTCAGTGCAGTCTGAGTGAGACATATTTAACATATTCATACAATGCTTACCAAAACTGTTGCAAGAGCTCCTCTTGACCCCAGTTTACCATAGATCTCCATCTCAAAGCCACTAACCACTCCTTTGTAGATAGTGAGGTTCAGATCCAGAGCCAGAGAAAAGAAATGGTTTGAGAGGGGAGTTAAAGGAGCAGTTTTTTGTTAGGAAAGACAATCCTTTCTTGAACATTAATGGGGGCCTTATACTTCATATATCCCCCATCTGTAATTCCATCCTCAGACCCAAAGCAAACAGAGGAAACAAACAGTACAACAGAGCGAGCCAGGATGCCAATAGGTGTGAAAACACCCATTAAGAGTTGTATGAATGTGAAGTATGTCTGAGGCACAGTACACACTTAGTGTAGCCCAATAGTCCTAGCCTACATACAGAAACTGTAAAGAAAAGCTGTCTCCAGTTTCAGTGTAGTTAGCTCCTCCCCTTAGATAGATATAAGGCAGTGTCCACCACCAATCAGATTAGAACTGAAGAAGCGGCTTGGATGAGCAGCAAAACATCTTCACTCCTACAACTTTTTGTCCAGTTGACAGATTTAGCTTTGGCTTTTGCCATGGGTAAATCCATCTTAGGCGTTCCTCTTACTGCAGTCTGGTGTAGAGCTCCTTCTACTGACAACAGAGGGAATAACCATGATGGAAAAAAAATGCTATCAGTGAAACATGCCCCATCTTGTTAATGCAAGCATGCAGTTGTAACAAACAAAATTTGACTTCTACAATTCTTAGAAAAATTGTAGTGTTGATTTACTACTTAAAAACTGAGCATGGTTTCTGCCTGTGATGCAATCCTTGGAAAATGTTTTGTGATTACTCTGGGGAGTGGACCTACTGCACAAGATTCATCAAGCAAGCGTAAATTACACTAAATGCAGGTATGTTTTTAATGAGGGAACAATGTGGCCACAATGCCATCTCAAAGGCAGAGAATCCCACATGAACTGACAGTCATGAACTTTGACCCTTCGTGCACACGGGTGAACTCTGGGTGACACTGCTCAAACACAGCCTGTGTCAGTCATGTTTGTTCTGTGTGAAACGCTCCTGTTTACCTGTGGGTCTGAGGGAGGACAGCCTGGAGGACAGTGCCTGGTGCAGTTTGTCTTTTCCAACATGCAGACTGATAAGAGGCTTGTTTTTCAGGACTGAACAAAGATATGTGCAAACTTTTCCCAAAACAGTTAGCTTTGTATGCATACCCTTTCACACTATTTAGTTTTGAAATTGTGATGTAATGTAGGTCTATGTAAAGAAAATATTTAAAATACTGTCAGCAGGAGAGGACAAGGACTCCACCTGCTGCTGTACAGCTGAGTAAAGACATTTAAATTTGTCAGCATCAAAGTAAGCAAAGCAAAAATACTATCTGCAATGTAAGATGCAAGTCGACTCAAAGCTACAACTCCAGTTAGGAGAGGAAACAATATTATGACATGGCACATTCCGGCATTTAACTTAGCGTCAATCAATCAATATCACTTTATTTCTTCCCGAGGGCCAATTTCAGCACATTGAGCAGTAAAGCACAATGGAAAACTCAAACAAAAGTCTAAATCCAGTTGAACAGGCAGGTCAGTGTTAGAGCAGTTTGAACAGTTTTTAAAGAACACTCTATCTCTTGTCAATAATGTTAATAGTCAAATATTAAACCCATTACACACATAAAATGCATGACTCATGTGAGAATCGAAACTAACAAATTTTCTTTGTAAAATGTGATCAGATGGATTACTACTGTTTAAACATTATTTTAGTACATGTAACTCAATTATTATCAAAAGAGACATCAAATAACTGTCACATCTCACAGCGAATTGAAAGTCAGCTTCTTCTCACAAATGTTAAGTTCATATTGTAGTGTTCTAGTGTAAGGAAACACAGATTTTTTTCTGATTGTTTATTTTCTGAACTCAAGGGCTATTGTAGGTCGTAACCCACACCAAAACAAGAGCAAAACAACAACAGTCTCAGCTCATTAAAGCCAGTCTCCAAAACTATTACGAACTGACAAACAGAAGCTTCATATTAACTTGTTGGCATAACAACCAAGTGTCACATACAAAAGCAATAACATTAACAACACATGAACAGTTACAAGAACAATAAAAGGTGTCAGCTCTGAGCTAAACACACAAAAAAAAAAACAAATCATTGCAATCTAAAGGCAAAATCTATACTAAAATCTTATAATGTTACACTTCCTCAATGATAAAACCAATCAGGGGTTCTTCAGCTAAGACCAAAAGAAACTACTATTATTCTACATTTAAGACAGCTGGGAATGAATTATTATTTTTTTACTTCTGCAAAAAATTGGAAGTTACATCAAAACTTTACAACACACTGCACTATTAGGGCACATAAGGGACAGCAGCACACAGCCTGGGCCTTGATACAACCACAGATGCCCCACAGGTCTTCTGCAGGACCACATCCCCCTCAGTGACTCTGGACTGGAGACAGTGAGACATGACCCAACACACTAGTATGATGCAGCCCTTGTTTTCCAGAAGAGGAGGACCAAGCCAAGATTATGAATCTTCTGAGCCAGCATAGTCCATTGCACAGTGGGATAATGGGCCTTATGTCTGTTCAGTTGAAAGTCTTGTCCAGCAAATTTAAAATGTGTAATGACATACACATTAAATTACAAAATTACTGCATACAACTATATTCATATCCACTTGGAGTTTATATAAATTCAAACAGCTAAATAAATTCAGCAATCCCACATTTGAAATTTGCTTATTTTCACTAGCCCTTATTAGTCCTGCAGTCTTTTCATAGACAATGCAACATGTTTCATACCTAATTAGCAGCAGTAGTGTGTTTCTTTGGAGAAGTAGGTCTGCACCATCCAGCGTAGTGTTAGCTTCACTTTGTCATCTGCATTTGACTTATTTCATGCATCTTATCAGCCAACTGTTCTGTGACCCCAGTAGTGTTTTCTGTCCTTCTGATCTCCATGGAAACACACGCCAGATTTATCGCCTGGATTCGTGAGCTGCTTCAAATGGGACAGTCTTGTTGTGCTGATCTGGACCCCTTCAAATGTAGCCCTGTAGTATGTTCCCCTGTGTATAGTGCACATTTAAATCCTCCTTTAACTTTAACCTTTTTTGAGCACTGTAGCCTACATGATCTTCACATTTACACCATTATCCAGTAAAGAGGTTAGGCAGATGGCATCACAATATTGTAATTTTATCAGTGAGCGGCAAAAAAGTTTGAGTATCAATGGTAAGTAATGAAATCAGCCCCTTTAAGAGCTCGGAACACATCTAAAAGTAAAGATTTACTGATGGAAAGTGCCCTTTATCCCCCTCTGTTGGTAGTTAATAAGCTCGCTCATCACTATCGGAGCAAAATGAAATGGCGGTGAGCTACTAGCCACAGCCCCTCCTGAGGTAGACTGATGGAAGAGAGACCACTAAGCCATGTGATCACCAACGCTGACGCACGTGCACACCATATTCATACTAGGAAAGTTGGGTGAAGTGTCTTGACTAAGGACACAACTGCAGTTTGGAATTACAGTTTGGTCTGAGAGGGAACATATCCCCAGACCTTCGGGTTGGTGGACTCATGCTCTACCTAATGGCCAAAGTGATGCAAAAAAAAAAAAGTGCCTGCAACTCAGTCGGGACATTTGGGGGCATTTTTTGAATTTTGAGTGATGATGTAAGTCCCACCCAGCTTTATTGCATTTCATTTTGCACATTACACATGAAAACTTGCTGAAGGAGTAAAATTAAGTTTGCAATCCCATAATCCCCCTCCTGACTCTTTACGTGTCACCCCAAATCCACAGTCTGTCACATCCAGTTATCCATAAACCTGATCCTCACGTCGCATTTATTTTCACGCCAGTCATGGAACAAGTGTGACCAAACACTACACATTCTACATGAGATTGGCACTCAGAATGGTAAACATGTCCATTTTCTATGAGGTAACTACATAACCCTAATCCTTCAGTCACATATGTTTACTGGGCCCATGTTTCGCTGAAATAAAAACCTTGAAATCCCTCAGTTACAGGTGACATCATGAGGCTGTGAGGTTGCTCGTGTTGTTGGCAGTTGGAGGACTTTTTGAGCATTCTGACGGAGCCACGTTTATATTTCCGGACTAAGCCTGAAGCGTATATTTAATATACGGTGTTTGGGTTACATTGGCCAAAACATATAACCACATTTAATTAGCCTATATACAACGATACTCCGCTCCAAAACACACAACAGAGCCAGTCTTACTTTGAATAAGGTTAAGGTACACTTCATTGTCCCCATAGGGAAATTTTTCCTCTGCTCTGGGACCCATCTCCGTGACCTTGTTGCTAGGACTACCTTAGCTGGAGGATTTTACTTATGTGCAGGTTTTGGGTTGAAAACAGAGGGCCCAAAGGAAACCCACCCAGACACAAGGAGAAACATGCAAACTTAGGCTAATTCCATAAATAGTCCATAAATAGTGGTTGTTTACTATACATTTAACCTGTGTCATACTAACATGGACCTTACCCGTACCCAAAACACTAACATGAGCTGTAGAAGGTCAAAGGTCACATGGGATCAGCTGAAAGAGAAGGACAAGTCACCATCTAAAGGCACACCAGATGGACAGAGAGCAGATAGGAAGGTGATTTTTTGGTTACCATTACTCCTCCAACTTGGATAATGGATAACTTTTATAAACTTATTCATGTTTACAGTGTGGTGTCAATAATTTTGTAACTGGCAGACTCCATGTTTTCATATCTGCTGGTGGTAATAATCAATATAATCCCATGTTAGTCCAGGAGTGGTCCCTGGTGCAAAAGCCTGTGTACTGGACAATGCACTGGACTTACTTACTTCTCTGTATTTGTCATTTCTCACATGAATATGAAACTTAAAGGTCCCCAGCCACTGCACTGCTCCTAACAGGTGACTCTAGCGGCACTGAAGCATAAGCAGAAGATGTGTGAGGGCTACAAAGTATCCATTTTATCCCATTGTAAGTGAAACAAGTTGATTTGTTCGGAGATAATAGCAGTAGAGCCCACAAAGACTCAAACAAATCAAAAGTCCTGGTATGTGTTTAATGCAGAAACAACCATATGTAAGAATTTAACTTGATATTCCATAAACATGACCGATTTGCATCCCCAGATATGAGGCAAAAACAGGTTTAAATCAAATATAGCTTTTACAGGTAACAATAATGATGCTAATTTATTCTTAATTACAAAAACATTAGACATGACGGCCAAGTTTTTATGTTATAATTTGGTGTTTTCAGATCTCTCATTTGGGTTGCCAGTTAATGCTGAAATCCAGTTGGTTTAAAGCTAAAAGGAGTCTCTCTTTAGCATTTTTTGAAATATTTGATATCCATAGCATGTTTTTGTAGGTAAGTAGATAGTTTTTTTTATATCAGTAGTAGTAATAGAAAGACATGGCATATTCTATCTACCATATTTCTCTTGGCGTAGCTGCAGTGTCCATGTCTGAGCACAAGTAATTTTTAATGTAAGGCCAGCTCATTTGTTGATGTACGCGTGTGTGGGGTGTGTGTGTGTGCGTGTTAGGGGTTCACTTTGAGCGCTTCAGATGGGAAGTACAAATATCAAAGGGCGAAGAGTAAAGCTCCGGCCGTCCAGGAAGACCGGCACGGAAATCAAACATCCCATTAGGACGAGAGAGGTAGCCAAGTGCAACAGGGCAGCGGAGGGGCGCGTTTGTGTGCACAGAGACGGACTGGTGCAGGAGAGAGTAAAAGAGAGAAAGAGTTATACTATCCATACCAAAAGGACAGGGATTATCTAATTTGTCAACAAAATGAAAAAAATAAATTTAAACTGTGCTTTATTAAGTTTTTAGATTTATATTTCCTAAAATATGTGTAATTTTGACAACTTGTAAACCTAATATTTTTATCTTGTAATACATTTGTAATACATTTTTTCTTGCATTTAAGTAAAAATTGCTATGCAGAGCTGGGTAGAGTAGCAAAAAAATTGTAGACAGTATATTACTCAAGTAAAAGTAGGAAGTAGTGGTCCAAGAAATTACTCTGAAAGTATTTGGGAAAACGATGACAGCTCAAGTAAGAGTAATTTAAAGAGAGACTAAGGTTATAAGATCTGATTTATAATTTGAAGTTAATGTAATTTGAAGGACAAAACACTAACTTATGCACAAAGTCTGGTCTTTTCAAAGGATAGACAAAAAAAAAGAAACTAAATCATATCTGAAGGAGCTGTGCAAGAAACACAAATGTTCAAATCATTTCATATTGTCAACATAAAGCTTTGGTCACTTGCAGATTTATACAAAGTGGGAAGAGCAACCAAAACTTTTACTCAAGTAAGAGTACTGTTACTTAAATTAAACTATTACTCAAAAGGGACTCTGAAAAGTAATTTTTTTTTTTTTTTTTTTTTTTTTTTAAGATTTTTTCTGAGGATTACTCAAGATATTGCTAAGATAGTGTTTTCCTATTCAACTGTGTGAATAACAACTACTTGTTACTTGTTATACTTGTTATTAGTTGCATTTGTTTTTTGAATGGACAAAGTGCTTTTATAAATATTATGAATGAACCCATAGACCGGTAAAGGACAGAGTGCCCAAAAAACTAAAATTTTATTCAAAGGCATTTTGGCTGGACTATTAGCTCCCATTACTTTTCTCTCCAAATCACTCACTACTTGTTACAACATTTAGCAGGTATGGGGCAAAGTGTCAAACCTGCTCCAGAGGGCTGCTTTCCCCACTGCGGAAGGGACAGGAGCAGGAAAGGGGCAGGATAAGGGCAAGACCAGGGAAAGGCATGGATAGGGGCAGGACTAGGACATGCACAGGAGGAGGATAGGGACTGGGATAGGAGCATGGATGGAGCAGGGACAGGGCAGGGATAGGAGCATGGACAGGAGCAGGACAGGAACAGGGGAATGGACAGCACAGGGACTGGGACATGGGCATGACCAGGTCCAAGACAGGGAGATGGAGAGGATAGGGGCAGGGGCATGGACAGGTGCAGAACAGAGACAGGGACATGGACAGGACAGGTGCAGTACAGGGACAGAGGCGTGGACAGGACAGGGGCAGGACAAATGCAGGACGAGGACAGGGGCATGGGCAAGGCAGGGACTGGGACAGGACAGGGGCAAACCAGGGATGGGAGCGTGGTAGGGTAGAGACGGGGACATGGATAGGACAGGGGCTTGGACTGGGGCAGGACCGAGCCTCCACACTCACAGGGTCAGCGCACATGTGACTGCTGCCTCTCTGCTAATGAGGCTGCTGTCACTTCAGCTCAGGGCAAGGCGCTTCAGAATGGGGGTTCAGGGGGGAGGTATTTAATTTCACTGGACTCTTGCTACATTTTATTTGCATTATTCAACAGCTTAATAAAACAAACAAACCCACTGACTTCCTCATTAGAAAACTGCACTGCTCAATGGGAGCTGACATTGCCATAAATGTCATCAGAACAAAGAGCTGTGCACCAAAATCACTACAGGATGCTGCCCTAATACTATGTGTATAACTGATAAAGAAAAATAAATTGGAGAACTAAGTAAGTACAGAGCAGTGGGCATATGAAAATGGGAACTGATCAACAATATTGCGTCTTGAAAATAAGTGATTAAAGATTGCTCAAATATGCACGAATCATTCCAAATACCTCGGCTGAATAAATGATGAGGAGAAACAACTATAAGATGGTTAAAAACTGTAAAAAGTTTATGTTGCATAATAGGTCTGCTTTG
The DNA here is from genome assembly GCF_009829125.3 of Periophthalmus magnuspinnatus. Taxonomy (NCBI): domain Eukaryota; kingdom Metazoa; phylum Chordata; class Actinopteri; order Gobiiformes; family Gobiidae; genus Periophthalmus; species Periophthalmus magnuspinnatus. The sequence continues at coordinate 8,649,852 of NC_047145.1, read as the reverse complement.
ACTTCAAGAAAGAAGTCTCTCGCACACATCTTTCTTGCATTACCAGTGATTTTATTTACAAAGTTGCAATGTTTTGGCCCTTAGCCTTCATCAGGCAAATATGAAAGGAGGCGGAGTCATCTGTGAAGTGCACTTACATCATGTTGGGCATCATCAAAATGTGCGGTCGTCAGGTACTCTCTATCGTCTCTGTGGATCGTGCTTTTGTGTTATTATTATTCTTTGTATTCTTTGTATGAGTATTTTCTTACCACTGTGGCGATGTTGGAAAAAACTGGTTCAGTGGGTGTTGGTACAATGGGCACAGTTGCCACATCGATAGTTCCCATTAAAAATAGGCGTTAGCAGGGTCTGAGTGGGTCTGACTTGTTAGGTTCTTCCCCCTCCTGTTCACAAATAGGGGAGGATGTTTGAAGGTGTCTGTGAGCTCAGGGTCTGATGTAAGGATCTGCTAATGCTTTATAAATATGTCCTTTACAGCTGCAGAGTGAGGAGAGTACTGAGTGATACAGGTGACAGAGATTTTAGTTTTTAAACAGTTCACAGCGTGTATTCTTAAGAGTAAGATTGTAAGCCTTTTCAATCCATGTAGGATAACCCCTTTGTGTAAAACTATTTTTTCACTTGTTTGATAAACTCCTCATTAGAGTGACTAATCGTCTGAGTCTGTAAACCTGACTGAGTGGCAGACTCCTTTTTAGAGGAGTGGAAAGACTTGAGGCTAATAGCAGTGGATTCCTATGTGTCTCCTTTCTATAGAGAGAGTAATGATGTTACCATGTTGATTGCATGACCAGCATAACAAGGCCTTGGTCAGTGCTATATTGTTTCATGAAGACAAGACTTGGTTTAAAACTATTCAGAAAAAAATATGTCATCAATAGGCCTGAACCATTTAACAATGTCGTTAGTAAACAGATATTTGTCAGTATTAAACACACATTTATATATATTTAAAAATGCATAATTAGGTGCACAAATGATGCCCATGCTTGTACCAGATGACTATGAATAAAATACATTTTTAAACGTAATTGTATTTCATAACAAATTCAGTGAGATCAAACATGAATTGTCCAGGGGCCTGTATGTGCTGCTGTTCAGCTGGAGCTAATGACTTAAATCCCCTTTAAACCCCCTTTGTGAGGAATGTTAGTATAGAGGCTACTGATGTCCAAAGTGAACAGCAGGGCATTTTCAGGCATTATTCTGCTCTGTGTCAGTGGCATATAGTTGGTTCAATATTATCGTTTAATGCAGTATTTCTCTGTAGCAATATATTGTGCTTCAAAAAGTGACAGGTTAAGAATAATCCTTTTTATTGGTTGGACTTGTTGGTACAGCTCACAGCACAGCATAGAGGCCACTGTCCTCAAAATGGCAGCACTAACAAATGTGTGATGCCACTTTGGATCCATGAATGAAATATAAAAGAGGCAAGTACTAACCACTCCTCCATGTTCCTCTATGTTCTTGATGTGGGTGTGAGCTAAATTAAAATCACACATGTGGAAGAGATTGTCTTGCCTGTATGGGGCCCTATTACTGCTCGTATGCTAGATATTATCTCTGGGTGTTCTTCTCATAAAGCAGGCTTGAACAACAAAGAATTACCCTGAAATGATAAGACATACCATTTCCTTATTATACTCAGTGATTGGAGGTAGCTCTGATCTGCAGCTACTGTGTCCAAGGAAGGGTGAGCTATTCTGACAACAATAATCACATGTTCAGATTGGTGTGATGTGAAGACATTGATAAGTCGCACAAAAAGCACAGTATACTGTCTCTTGCCTCACAGCTGGAAGGGCCCTATTTCCAGTGCATGTGTGGAGGTTGCATGTTCTTCCAGTTGTTTCCTCTGTGCGGTAGATTCCCTCAGCATCCAAAAAAATTCTAAGAAGGAGAACCCCAGGGCTGAAGGAGACAATGTCAGCTTCCCCACAGCTCATGACAAGGATCGACACATTCAGGACTCAATGGATTTATACTGTTGTCATTTCACTTTCATAAAACAAGCATATTCTGACTCAGAGTCTGACTTAGGTATGGTACTTTAGACAGTACTCTTAGTTTAGAAAGAGAAACAAAAATGGTAGTTTACATCTGAAGTCAGTTAACTCAGCTCTGCTCTGTTTTCTAGTGTTTATTAATAGTTTCTATATACAGGGCGTCCATAAAGTTGTTCTATTGTAGTGAGTGGTTATACAAGTTTTTAATCACATTGCATTTTTATGTGTCAGACATCCTGTTGATTAAAGAGGCATCGCTTTGAATGAACCCCTAAGAAAGGGCTGCTCCTCAAAAGAAGGCACAATACGTATCATGGTTTATTGAGACAAAATCAGATACTCAGTCTCAATGAAACTACAGAACAAAGTACGGAACCATCACGTCCTTTAATTTCTGCATGGTGTAAGAAATTAATGGAGACAGGGACAGTATTAGATTGAAAGAGAAATGGACAACTAAGAATATCTGAGGAAAACACTGATAGTGCAAGAGAGGTGTATTAAATGAGGTAAAAAAAAAAAGCTTTGATAGTACAATAGAACAAGTCTGATTAAGATATCTTATCAATTGCCTTTGAAATACATATATTTTTAACTGTAAAGAGACTAAATGGACACCCTGTATATAACAGTTTACATTGTTAGACTAAATCTGATCAAACAAATATCAAAAATGTGTTCTGAGTCCTGAGTATGGTTACAATTACAACTGCACCAAAGCATCTAAACAATTTATTTTATTTTTTAATTTGAATTGTGATGCCAATGTTGTGCCACATGTAAAAGGAGCTTCACCGGTCCCAGGTCCGCCCCAGGGTCTCCTTGGAACAGACCTGAGACTAATGCAGCTCATTTCATATCAGGCAAAACACTGGCTGAAGAAACGACAGAGAAGATGATGCTGTGAGAAGGCAAATTTAGCTTAATTTCAATCTAATTAGTCAAAATGTTGTAGTTCATTTAGAGGTCGTGGTCAGTGCGTTTGGAGCATCCATCATTCTCGTGCGCAGCAGTATCAGCCATCTACTTGGTCATACATACCCGATACTGCTTTCACGTTCAAGCTAGATATTAATTGTTACTCAAACCGCCTACTCTGTGGTCTTGGCGGGTTTGTTTTTCTTGTTCTTTTGCATTGTCTGATTGTTAATATAGTTAACTAGCATCATTTTTTCAGATTGACTGTTTTTGAAAGAAAATATCCAAAATGCAAAACCACAAATTGTCAGGCTCCTAGCACCTTGCCTAAATCATTTTTCAAGGTTTAAATAACTAGTCCAACGTGAGTTTTTTTTTTTGTCTGTAAACATGTTTTTGATTGATAGCCAATGACACCTACAGATGCAACAGGATCTGGAGAAAACATGGGAGCAAAAAGTCCATTTGGCCAAAAAATGACTATGCTGTGAGGTTGGTAAAATGTTGAAGCTTATCATTGTTTGTTTGGAATTCTCTCCACAAACTTGCCACATTAATCTTATGGCTTAAAGTCTTTTCAACTGACAACAATCACATCTTTGGGGTTGAGGCATGGCACCTCTTCCTGGCTATTATGAAAAAGAACATTGAACTTTGTGCCAGTTTTTGTTTCATGTGGATAGGCCCAGTAATTACAGAGATATTAGCCATAAACCAGGTCAACAAATCTGCAATCTACATGGGAAACTATAGGGATGTGAATGTGAACCCAAAATACCAGGGACCTAAGGAATCAGCACAACAAAAATATGTCCACATTGAACTGAAATCTTTGGGTAAGTTTGTAAAAAGTAAAGTAAACTTGTTGCTTATGATTATCAGATTGTTGATGTTACTTTTAAACATTCTCCAGTTAGTTACAGACAAACTCCAACAGTTGACATCACACATGATCGTCCAATCGTCTTGCGGCATGAAGGGTCGTCCAGAGGTAATGGGCACAGGGGGTTTCTATGGCGACAGTAATGAGCGAATAAGGTCGAGTGCAAGGACCCACGGCTGTCATGAGCTCAGTGTCCATCTGTCCCAAAACAGTGGAAATGAAGAGCAACAGGCTGAGTGCACATGAGCTAATGAAGGGGGGGCGGAGGGGTGGGTGGAGGTGTGGCTGATGAGATAAGACCAGCAATTTTCTAACTTTACTTTTTTTTAAAGAAGACATGTTGTACTTGTGTCTGCTATAACGCTGTAATACAAGACACCCGTGGATCATTATGTTGTAATTTGCACATTTTACATTGCAATTTAATGAGTGAAACGAGTTCCCCGACTTTCACGTTAGAAAACTGCGGGGCCCAATGGGAGCTGACGTCGCTGTAAACGGTATCGCAACAAAGAACCGTGCGGTTGTCGACACCTCCAATGAATAACTGCACATCACGCTCGTAAATAGCTGATCTTTTTTTTTTTTCATTTGTACCAGAATGATCATGCAATGCTCCAATTAAGAAAACAAAATTGGAGAACGAAGCACAGAGCAGTGGGCGTATGCTGGTGACGCCGAAACAAGAAGTTGATCGGCAAAATGGTGCCTTGGAAATAAGCGATTAAAGATTGCTCAAACATGCACGAATCACTCCGAATACAAGGGCGGAAACAACTATAACACGCATACAAACATGGTTTAAAACTCTGAAAAGTCGATTTGGCATAATAGGTCTGCTTTAACATTTTGCACTGCACACATGTAATTCAGTACAACCCACTGTGTCCAAGACTGACTGTGTTGTTCAGTTGCTGATTCTAGCCCATTTAAAAAAGAAATACTGTAATATGCCTTTTTTTTATAGTACTTACTTAGTAATAAGATCCAAGATAACTATAATGTTAAGGGAATTTTTGGAGCTGACGACGCAGTACTCATTGCTACTTCCTGTCTTTCATATGTAACTGATGTAAAACTATGATAAATACCAAAGGTACCATCCCACCAAACCAAGTCATAATTGGAAAACCATGAAAACTGCCATATGCACTTTGAACATTTCCTCATCCAGAAATCTAACCTCAACTTCTTTCTAAAGAGTTTCATATTAAAATGACTTGCCTAAACCCTCCTCGTTTTTCCATGCACTGGCCCGGCTCCAGGCAGCAGCAGTGGTGGTTAAACTCAGCCTTATGATCAGTTCTAGCCGAAAACCTCATACACACAGTGAATCAGAGAGACTCACAGTCCATTATGTGTGCAGAGTGTAGCGTCGGTCTGTACTGCTGTGGTCAAATGGCTCTGTGCGTTTCACATATTAAGCCCCGGGTTAAGCAGAGGTGAGCTCTTTGTTCTGCCAGTTTCTCAGGCTCTGCTCTGGTTGTGGTTTGTGAACTCATGCACAACTACCAAAGAGCAGAGGTGGAAAGAGTACTGAAACTTTGTACTTAAAGAGGGGGTATTTTACTTCTGTGCGCTATTAACTGCTAACACATAACATATTTAGATCACCATGTTACCTTTTACTGTTTTGAAAATGTTATATGGGCTGAAAAAAACAACAATGTATTAACATATTTTAGAAGTTTCACTTCACTTTTCACTCACCAGACTTTGAGTCTCCCTTCAGAGCACTATTACGTTACTATCAGTGTGTGTCCTACTAATGAAACAACTGCACATCACTTCAGGTTTGTCAAGCTATTGTGTACATTTTGTATCATTCTTTTGTATATTTATGGATAATTGTCACGTGGGAGCATGGGTGACGTCGGCTTGTTATACTACAATTTCATGCTCAATTTCGATACCAAGGAATAGACTCAGTACCTCTTATGCTACCACAGCACCCATGGACCACTATGTTCCATAATGGTCCATGGGTGTGTACAAGTCTATATTGTCTTAGAGCACATTCACACTAGGCCTTTTGAACCATGCCATGCTCAAGCATGATTGCGCAGTGTTCTATGTCCCACACTCACACCTGCACAACCAAACTGACCCATGGCCAGTGATGTCATTACACAGCGTTGTTTGTTTACATGTTGTGCAACAATGCTGTCACTTTAGCAGAGAAAAGAAGACCAGTGGCATGAAATAATTCTTCAATAATGAGGCAGATATGTGTCATACTGTGATGTGATGTCACTCTGTGAGTGTATGGATTAAACAATAGTCTGGAGCAGCGAGGACAACAGGAGACAAGGCTGCAAAACTTCTGTCTCTGTCCACAGTTCTTACTGAAGAGCACGGATTTGCTGTGAGTTTTGGAACAGAGTTCATACACTTTTTCCTCTTATCCTCTATCCTCTAGGGCAGGGGTGTCAAACTCATTTTCACTGAGGGCAACATCAACAAAATGGTTGCTCTCAAAGGGCCAGATGTAACTGTCAGATAAATGTCACTACATTTTAATCTTGTTAATTAACCATTTCTATATTTATTACTTATTCAAGTTACAAATATTGCATATGGATTTGCATAGATATGAAAAAATTGCTGTTTAACTGTGTATCTAATGATAAACTGACATTTTAAAACAGTCATACCTTTTAATTTACTTTGTCGCGGGCCACATAAAATGATGTGGTGGGCCGCATTTGGCCCACGGGCTTTGAGTTTGACACATGTGCTCTAGGGCCTGCAAACATAAATCATGCATATGCATGTACATGAGCAACCATGCTGTGCTTTGGCCCAATCCTCCAATCGTACCAAACTCCAAATCAAACCACACCTGGGCACGATTTGTTTGCACTCACATTGGACAAATGTATTATATTTCAGGGACTACCTGTGCACGGTTAGATTGGGCTAATGTGTATCACACCTTTATACTTGTTCTGATTCAGCTCAAGAAAGCTATTTTGGAAAGGTTCATCTCTGTCCTGTGAAAGTGACTTTTTTAGTATTGGTACTTGTTCAAATAAATATTTAGTTTGGAGTTTTAGTGTCAATAAGTATCTGATTTTTGATACTTTTGACAACCCTACCTCAAGTTGCATTTAGCTTCATTCACACTGGTTTCAGTAATCCTCTGAGCCTTGGAAAATATGTGATTTGAATTTTTCCAGCGTTGTTGTGTCACAAGCGCATTTGTTAAGCCCATAAATCATCAATTTGTGTTTCGATGCTAATGCTAACTTTTATTAAAAAGAAAACTCTAACTAAACAACTTTTTATTTATAGTAAAGGCTACCCAATTGTGCATTGTTAATAATTATATACACACACTGCACACATTAAGGTTGCTAGGTATCAGTTATGGAGCGCAGTAACAGACTTTATGGAAGATTGTGAGTGCAATATCTGATCACTGGTCCTCCTCCTCCGTGTAAGACAAGGGGACATGCTCAGACCTGCACTGGGCCCCAGCATCAGCCCCAGCCCCAGCATTGGGCCCTCGCTTGTCATCATTATCTTCCACAGGAATGCCACCCAGATCAGATGAAGAGCCAAGAATGTACAGACATATCCACAACAAGGAGCACACAGAAGAACGACCACAAACGACTGTCAAGCCTGGTGTTAGCTAGCGCAACTTCCCCCTGGATTACAGCTAACCTGTGATAGTTATATGTGCCTTTGAATGCTTAGATTTAACCTGCTCCCTCTGGTGGTAACGGTGAGAAATGAAACAACAAAGCAGCTTTTACAGCGTCCAAAGCATGAATATTTAAAGTGCATATGACAGAGCTTCATGTTTTACTGCTTGGTTTGGTGGGAAAGTATCTGTGGTAAATATTCATCATAGTTTTATATTAGTTTAGTTAGTTTTTGTTGAGTTAAGAAAAGTGCAAAAATACTGGAAGGAAGTAGTGGTGAGTTCTAAAATAAAAATACTTCTACCTGTGTAATTAATTCTATTATGTTTGTGTAACCATATATACATAACATATTTAGGTTTTTTATTAACATATTTAGTTTCAGTTCCCCCTCCAATTTCTTCCTGTGTTAATATAGCTGTTAATATAAAATAGTACCAAAGTAAACAGAATATGTATCCTTTCCATATTATGAAATACCAAATCTACTGTATTGAAAAGTGGCTCACTATGGGACAGCTCTGGATGACTGTGCAGAACGCGAGCCGGCCAGGGACAGTGGAGACCAGGGACCAGGGTAAATGAAAAGATGCTGGATCAATGTAATTTGGAGCAGATGTATTTTTAATGAGGCTCCAGCAGCAGCTATGGCAGCCTCTACAGCCCAGTGCTGTAAAGAGCTGGATGGGGCAGCGGAGACAAGACAGTCGGCCCGCTATCGATCACCCAGGCTGGGGAGGGGGGCTGGCACCAGGAGAGGGCATGAAGCAGCCACCGGGAAAAAGACGACAAAACAAAAATAGATAATTATGTTGATTCCGACGTTTTCTGAAACCTAAAAGCATGGGATACAAAATGAATTATGGTGAAGTGGAGGACATTGAAGTTGCAAGGTTGAAAGGTAATTTGAATGGCAAATGGCAGAGTGGTTAATATTCCAACCTAAAGTAGACTCCAAGTTTGAATGGGCACCACACTGCCATGATATATGACATATTACATAATGCTCCAGTAGCACTGGAGAATCAGTTAAAGGTGCATGATGTAACTTTCTGGTTTACTCCATGGAGATGTTATTCAACAGTATGGCACTGAACATATTTATCTCTTTATTGCTGGTAAGATCTACGGAGAGGCAAATACACTGAGTAATACTGCAAAATGTAACTTTTTCAGGTGGAGAGTCTGCCACCTTCAGTCTGCTACTTTCAGTCTTACTGTGAACAGGCTCACCTCTGATCCATGAGTTGGCATGGTGGTATAATGCTTCTCTTCATGGGAATAAGTTTAATGCCATATTCTACAACATTCTAGACAAAGCAATAACATTTCCATGGAAATAAGCAGGTAGCAGCCATATGCTTTGCACCATTAAATACACAACAGTCTGTGCTGTAGTGCCCTTTACTACAAAAGGTTCTACAATTACAACTTAACCTGGGTCACCAGAGCTTTAACCTGCAGATAGAGGACACACACATGTTTTTTCTCATTCTCAGTTTATGGACAGGCCTCATGTGGAAGCTCAGAACCACCAGAATTCGCTCACTGAGCTGCAGAGGCTGCACTAGCACTGATTAATGATTGGCTGCAGGTGCTGGGTTTAGGTAGTGACCATTCAGATCAGAGAATCCTTTTAGGTTGAAAGCAACTGGATTTCTGTTTTGAAACTGGCAACCCAGATGAGAGACTCATGTGAGGCTCATTCTGTTTCCTAACAGGATAATCATCAGTAGAACCAAAACACCAAATAAACTTGGCCATAATGTCCACTGTTTTTGTAAATAAGAATATTCCAGCATTACAATTATTATCAGTAAAGGTATATTTGATTTGAACATGTCTACGTTGATGGGTCATATTTTTTCAAAATATTTAAATTAAATTGCATATAATTTTGATATTTGATAAAAGTAACTAAGTAAATAACTAACTTTTGCAGACTATAGTGTGAGTCTACATCTTTCTGAGCTCATTGCCAGGTGCAGGTGTCTGGAGTGTGTTTAATGAGTACAGAAGCACCTCCCCTCCGAACATGACCCAGGCCCCTTCACAGCCTTAACCCCACAGGCTCCTCTCTGCAGACAGACCAGTGTCTCCACTGCGCTACAGGCCAATCAATGTCTGCTCTGCACCTCCAGAGCCCACCACAGTACACTCCCACCCACCAATCCATTCACCCATCAGGGGCTGCATCCACAGGGCCAGAAGAGTGAGACACCAGTCAAATTTGTCTCTACAATGTTATTCATTATGATTATTTGCAGATTATTGACCGTAAAGTGATGTAATAGAAGAATGATACCATAATTAGGGCTGTGACAAGGCTCAGTTTCCATAGTGATGATTGTAGGAAATCTTTTATAGGATTTTAAAGGAGAACTATTAATTGACTTTTTAGATATTTTAATCTTGTTATAATTGTTCCCCTTTTCATTTACAAGATGTATTTAGAATGATTCATGCATGTTTGAGTCATCTTTATTTTCCTATATTCAACACGTCCAACCCCCCGTTTTCACCATCACTGGTTCACACCCACTCCTATTTAATTTCTTCAACATTGATAGGATGTGTCAGCATTGTACAGTAATTTTGGCACAAATGAAAAAAAGTGCTGCTTGCTAGTGCATAATCTGCAGTTATCCATAGAAGGTGCCAACAGCATGCGGCGTTTTGTTGTGATGACATTTACAGTGACATCAGCTCCTGTTGGGCACCGCAATTTTCTAATATTGAAGTCAGCAGAACTGTAAGTAAGATTAGAGCATAAGATTAGAGCATAAATGGAAAGCTGAATAACAGTGGGCCACTGATGTGTGACCTCAGGACTGTGTCATGCTCCTCTGAGCTCTGATAGAGTTATTCACACTAATCACACACAGGCTGCTGGTCATCAAAGCTCACCTGACCAGTCCGAACTGGAGAGCATCTCCTTGGTGTGAAAAAGGTCTTAAGATTTCCTTAGTTGATTTCACTAAACTATTGCAAATTCAAACATTAAGTTCAGTACCCATGAAAAGTCTGCCCCCCTTCTCTTACCCCCCCTCTCTTACCCCCCCTTTCCTCCTCTTACCCCACTCTCCCTCCTGTCCAAATCAATGCAGCAGAGGGGCTGTATTGACTCAGGTAGGCCCGGGACAGTGCAGTCGATGCCTGTGTCTGCGCTGGGCTGCAGGAGACAGACTGCTCCATAAGGCGGCGGCCATCTCAGCGGGGTCAGGGGACCATCAGCCTCATACACAATAAATACTGTCAGGAAAGACGCACAGCACAACAGTATAGATGAGATCAGAGTTACAGGGCTGTTCACTTTGACGGGCTTCTCTGAGGAACTTTATCAGGAAGTGAACTTACTTTTGGAACTTTTGACCCAAAGATCCAACTAAATTGTTCACTTCTTGTGGAATGATTCATGAAGATTTTAGACCATTCTCTGACAGTGTTGGGATGAAATGAGAAGACTTTCCAAACTGGTTCCTATAATGGTCAAAGGTGCACTAGGTAACTTTTCTGGTGGAGGGTCACAGGTGGCGGTACCTACTTGTTTCCATGGAGATATAATTGCTTTGCCTGGAATGTTCCACAATATAGCTTGCCACCTGTTTGTCCTCATGAAGACAGACGTAGTAAAAATGCCATACTATGGAACATTCCAGACAAAGAGATAAGATAAGATTTTTACTGGGACAAGCAGGTAGCAGAACCTCTATGAGAAAAGTTACAGAGTACCTTTAAATGAGCAGTTGTCAGATGTGGAGTTAGTCCACATAGATCAGGTGTCACACCAAGAAGGTCACAGCTTTGAGTCACAGATGGAAGTCTTCTGTGTGGAGTTTGCATGTTCTCCCTGTGTCTGAGGCCTCTTGGTTTCTTAGGTTCATTCTCCAGCTGGGTACTCCTTACCAACACTGAGAATTTCCCAAAGTAGTTTGCCAACAAAGGAAAAAGGAAAATTGAGTTGATATTTTTCTACATGTATACAGAAAAAAATGAGACAAATGATGGATACATTGTAAAAGAAGTCAAATAAACGAGAGAGAAGTGTGAGAGATTACAGCTGAATGTTTACCTGGGTCCAGTGAGTGGAATATTGTAATGGGATCTGGGCTTGGTGCAAGTGGTGAGTGAAGAGAGCCAGATTAGGGGGTCTGGGTGGGGGCAGAGGGGCAGCAGAGGGCTACTATGTGTGTGTGTGTGTGTGTCTGTGTGAGCGTGTGTGGGTGTGTGGGGGTGTGTGTGCGTGTGTGTGTGTGTGAGTTAGGGCCTACCAGCTCTGTTCAGGAAGTCAATGATCCTGTTTCTATTAGTAAAGAGGACGTAATATGCAAAATTTACTTTATTTGAGAAATCTAGAGCAGTTCTTAACCTTTTTGATCCCAGCTTTTTATGTACAAAGTAACCCAGAGTCCAATATGACATTAAATGCATTACATTCTACTAATTGTGGTGTTGAGGGAGTAACTTAGCATGGGGAGCCAAAAGAGAGACAAGGAGACCACATTTCTAGTAGAGTCTATGTCTCGAGTACTACAAATATAAACTAACCCCAGTGAATCTCAGCAGATGAATAAGCCTGGGGCACTGTGTCTTCCTGAAAATGTCCTGGAGCTTTACAAACACATTTACATGAAATCCAAAACCTGAGGATATATTTACCTACGGGGACAATTAAGTGTACCTTAACCCTTAATACCTTAAAGATTAGCTGGGACTGGAGCGGCTGAGACAACAAGCGACTGGTATTTTAATATAATAATGGTAGTACTAATGAAGCTTTAGTCTTATACAACGCTGTACAATTCGGTGCATTGTTCATGTTCACTCACTACAGGTCACTACGGGTTTTTGGTATGATAATGATAAAGAATTTCTGTTTAAAATTTCACAAATGGCCACGCTGTTGATGATATGTACTAAAAAAAAATACAGACTTAAAAAGAAAAATAGCCACCTTTTGCTTTTATCACTGCTTTTGACTCTGACCACAAAACCATTTCAGGAGACTTTATCCTGAAGCTCACTCAGAGAGGGCCGAGGGTTTCCAGCGCTGTCATAGCAAAGGATGGCTACTTTCTACTTTATAGAAAACAATATTTGAGTTATTTAATCATTTTCTCCTTTGTTACATAATTCCATATATTTTGCATCATATATTTGGTGTCTTCTGTATGTATCTGAAAAGTAGAAAGTGATAAATATAAAGAAAAATGGTAAATATAAGCAGGTTAAGGCTCAGTTGTGATTGTTGTGTCTTTATTACCTTTATTACCAGCAAGAGGTACAAGCAAGGAAGGATCCACATGGACAAATCGTACAGTGAGTAGTTCATAGAGACATGAACTATCCCTCACATTTATGACCCCCCTCCCGGTCTCTGCCTGTCCTGCCTCGTGCGTTACCTCTGGAATGACTTCATGAGTGGCGACAGCTTATCTCTCCCTGCGGACACGATCAATAGCCTGGCGCTCTCGCTTTCTTTGATGACGTGAAGCCGTGGACAGGGCTATCAGGGACTGCACCGGGCCGCTCTTGCTCCTCACCCTCTTTCACCTGCCTCACCCTCCCTTACCCCTCCTCACACCACCTCACTGCCCGGGTCACTGCGGACACACTGCCACCCGACTGAGGCATCATCTCTCTGTTCGTGCAGTCACTGGTTGAGCCGACATGTGGAGATGTAGTTGTCTGTTGCTGGAATAAAAGTGGGTCTCTCAAACGTCTTTTTAAGGAAGTGTGTTATCAGCAGTAGTGGCTTTGAATCACATTAACATTTGTTAAACAAAACACTCTCCACAGATAGATAGATATGTTTTGTGTCATGTGGAATATTATGTGGAAACAAGCAGGAGGCCAAGTTAGAGTCAGGTTTGTGGAGATGCAACTCCGCTCACAGTAAGGATACACATAACCATAATGAAGAAAAAAAAAAAAACATGCATTTTTTCTACTCTATTTTTAGGATTCCATACTGTGACTTTAAATTCAGTGTTGCGGTGTTTTTTCATTAAGATTCTGGTGATGAGAGTCATACCACTGTGCACAAGCTTGTACCTAAACAGATACAGTAGCAGACAGAGAATGACATATGAAGCACGCTCTGTACATTGCAACAGAGTCAAAAGTGATAACAACACATGAATAGAAGTATCGGACTGCTGCCAAAGTCCAAAATGTTTCAACTTAGGGTTAGGGTTAGGGTTAAATAAAACTTATTAACAACAATGACAATGGCTTGTGGAATGTAATGTTTTCTGGATGCCTTGAAACCTTCATGGACTCCTGAATGAAAGAGGGATTACATTTTTAATAAATTATCTGAATTATGTGGGGGTAAAAAAGTCACACTTTTAGTCTTTTATTATGGTCAGTTTCAAATCATAAGTTTTGGACAAACGAAAAAACATTTATCATTTACTGGATATTTCATCAAGAATAGGTTATAACTCATTCTCCAATCACATTAAAATGCTCCATGTACCACTGCTACTCGCAAAATACCAACAATACAGTACCACATATAAGGCAAATACATTACAATACTATGTGATTTAAATTAAACTCAATTATTACCCTTTAGATACCACATTTTCCAAACTGCTACTGATTTTTACTGACTCAAAAACGTGAAAAACAGAACTAGTTCATTTTAAACGGTTTGCAGTCGTCCAAAGTCCTCCTTATACATTCCAAGCATCCTAATTATTCACTATGATGAGTTCAAAAGCACTTTTCACAACTCTCAGACAAATCCAGAGTTTTACCATTGCAGCAACTAGCATGCTAAAACGCACTTTCTAATTATTGGACAACAGAATGCTTTCTAATTAGATGCAGATGGTACAACTCAGACTTACTTTGACCTCAAGAGCTGCTTATACAATATATCTGTAATGGGGCAAGACCATTTTTGCATGGGAAAAGTTTGCATACTGGGCCTTTAACAGTAGCTCTGTGTCAAAACCAGTTGATTTTAGCGTCAGTCCTGTTCAGTCTGAGGCCGGGACAAGCGCTGGAGCCATGGTGGACCACAATCGTCAAAACTACCCCTCTTTTTCACAAACCACAAGCCAATATTGACACAACACTGGGAACAGGAGCCCGCTGTACTGCTAGTATCGCATTTGTTTAGCGTTTGGGGAGAAGGGCAGATCAGGTTTAGACAGCCAGTTGTTTTTCTGTCTCTGTTTAATTTAGAGCATGTTTTTATTACACAAATATCCCCCTATCGAACCAGGGGTGCAGAATGAGCAGGAAGTATGGTAAGTGATCGCATTAGCAAAGGAAAAACAACAAACCAGATCGGGAACTATGTCATTGTCAGTGTGTAGGATTTAATGCCTTTTGTTTATTGAGGGAAAACTTGAATGTACATTGAGTCTTTATATTTAGAGCAGCAGCACTTTTACAAAGATGCACGACATACTTCTGTTTTGTTTGTTTTTTTAGCTTTTCCATTTCTATCCATGTTATAATGTTGTCCCCTCATCAAAAACATGCCTGAAGAGGTTTTATATCTCATCCATGCATGTCTGAGTATTATAGTGATCTCTCCTGGGCGCTATTCGAACCTTCGTTTCAGTTAACTGTAAAATTCGGTTCAATGCTCAGCCAACAAGCCAACGTCATCCATGCTCCCACATGATAATTCTCCATAAATATACAAAAGCATGATACAAAACTGTACACAACAACTTGACAAACCTAATGTGATGTGCAGTAGTTTCGTTAGCAGGATGCACGCTGATTATCAAAGCATCAAAAACAAAAATGAAACTTATAAATCATCACGTTGTTTTCTATAAATATAGCATTTTCAAAGCAATAAAAGGTAACGTAGTGATTGAAATATGTTATGTGTTTGCAGTTAATACCCCATAGAAGTAAATTACCCCCTCCGCAAACTAGGCAACTTCTCAATTACCCACTCAGAGTTGTTAAAATGTATTCTCCTGCATTGAAGATGTCATTGTGTGAAAATATTGTTTGTCTTGTACACCCATGAAAGGGCTGTGCATCTATGCAAGACACAATAAAATAAATTAATTAATTCCTCAATACTACTTTATGACATCTTTATGTTAGACAAGCAAATCAAAACACAACTTTAGGTCTATTTTTCACAGGGAAACAATATTTGTTTATTTTTTTATGACCAAAACCATCCAAAAGTTGATTTAACATCCCCTTAAAATGTTCAAATCCCATTCTATAACCATACCAGTCAGTATCACCAAAACTCTCCCACACAACTGCCTCTTTGAGTAAAGTGAGCCGCAGTGCTGAAATGGGGCAGAAAAATTATATGATAATTACTCTGTCTGCGATGAGAGAGCAGACAGTGTAGTGCAGACTGAACAGTGCCCCAGTCTGCTGCACTGACGGATCTATATCACACACACCATTGTCCAGAGCAGCAGAGCCCGCGGTGTCGGAGCCCATACCGCTGCTTTTGTCCTGCACTGTTTTACACCTCCTCACACAAGAGAGACGGGATTTAATGTGACCTCCTGACCCCTGAAAGGTCACAGTCTCATGGAGTAGTACCACAGCTAGAGAGAGGTGTGTGGAGGAGGCATAAAAGTACAATTTGATGATGTCATAGTTTCAGACGGTTGGCCTATAAAACTCTATGGGAGATTCACATTTTTGAAAGACATATTCAAAATTATTGTCCATCCCTGTTCTTCTGATTATCTGGGGCCGAGTCGCGGGGGCAGCAGTCTAAGCAAGGACTCCCGGACTTCCCTCACCCTGGACACTTCCTCCAGCTCCAAAAATCCTTCATTTGACAGCCATCACATATCTGGGATTTAATTACACCTCTTACTGAAGTTATTATAAAAAATATTAATACATTATTTATACTGTCCAGGTAGCCACATGAAACAAAAACACAAAGTCATCTTCTCTTTTCTTTTGGACTTTTTATGGGACAAAATAAATAAAAGTAAATAAATCAATTAAATACATTTCAAAAACTAAAATACATATATGTTTTGCAGTTTTGAGGGATAAAATACTGGAATTTCATTAGGATTTTCGACGAGCATCGCTCACAAAAAACGACCTCATAAAGCCACTGTAGATTATCAAACGTCCCCTTGCAAATGACATGATTTTTCTTTCTAATTGTTATGAATTTTTATACTGATTAACACTGAATCAATACAACAGTCATCAGAGAAGCAGAGCAAGCGACATGAGTGAGAACCTTGAGCACGTCAAAACTTTTTGTCCAGTTGACGATTTAAATTTTCCTTTTACCGTGGATCATACCTGGACAACTGCGGGATTACACAGTTAGCCTTTTTTTTTTTAACATACGCTGCTCAAAGGGTAAACACACTCCTACTCTCAGTTTGAACCATTTTCAACACATCTTAACCTTGGTCATTCCTCTCCATGATTAGTTTGTAGATAAAATTAGTTTTTCTATCATATGAATAAATAGTAAAGGAGCCAGTCTTCTGAGTCGCTCTTTGAAATGAACAAATCCAAAAAAGATTCGGATCCTTTAAAAGAGCCAAAAGTCCCATCACTAGTTAGACAGGGTGGACACATTGGACACACCCTGCTCAACACCTATGAAACCAGTGCAAGCCTTTAAAGGAGCACCCATATGCCCCCGAGATGAACCAGGACTAAAAGCTCATTACTCTGTCTATCTATGTCTCACACTCAGTATCTCTCTTGTCCCTCTTTTTCCCCACTCTCCCTCTTTCTTTTTCTCTTCTCTCTCATTTCTGTCTGCAAGGGGCAGCCGTTTTTTACTCCTGCCGTGTAAATATGTGTAAATACTTCTGTTTATGTTACTGTAAATATCATGAGGTATAAATGTAATGGCAACATGTTTTCACAGCAATAAAAGTCTCTCTCCTCCCTCTCTCGCTCTCTTTTCCCTCAGACCCACACCCTCTCAATTCTGTCTCTTATTCCATCACTCTCTTGCTCTCCTTTCTCACTCCTTCTCTTTCTCTCTCAGATACACACACTCTCCTATCTTAGTCTTTCTCAGACACTTTCCTTCTCTTGTTTCATGCTTCTTTTCCTCTCTCTCACACTCTCTCTGTCTCTCTTTCCCTCTTTCTCTCTCTTAGATGACATACTTGGCTCTCTCAAGTCCAAACAGTCTCACAAGTGCTTCTTTAAATCTGTCTTTGGCACAGTGTTCAGTGAAGAGCTTAGACTTGAAAAAATCTGGAACTTCTTTGTGGAACTGGCAGAGAACATGACGCCTCAGGACAGAGGGGAGCTTTTGAACAGTGTCGGAGTTGTTAGCATTGTTGCTTGCGGCGAAAAGGTCCCAAAGTTTGATTCCCAAGAAGTGTTTTTGCATATTGCATGTTTTCCTCCATGTGCTGTGTCTAGGGAGGAGCTTTCAGCATTTGTGGATTTGTGCAATCGGATGTAACTAAAGTTTGATTTTTTAGCTTGTTCCGCTCCTGTAACACTTCAGCCAATCATAAAATTAATCATAATCATTATCACAGTTGGTGTATGGTGTGGCGAAATAATATTATTATTATGGATGTAAAATGGACGATAGAGAAATGCACAGAGTAAAAATGGCCCAAATCTTAGAGAACAGAGTTACCTGAGGACGTCTGAGTTTGCTGAATACAGTTGGTCATATTATGGTGAATTTTAGATGTTTTGAATGGGACTTGAAACACACACAACATCCCTAGATATTACATTCTTCATTACTCCACTTTAACAGTTGTATGTACTCCATCTTGTTATTCCTGACCATCCTCCAAACATGTCTTCTCGTATAGAGGATTTGAGGCTTCAGTCTAGACTTGACAGAATGCATTTTGTTGCCTGTGCCCACAGCCTCACTGTGACTGTTGTGGTGTTTGGAGTGGGCCTGTTGCCGTGGCAGCAGCTGTGATGGGGTGATGCTGGGACAATTTTACAGCTGAAGAGGCTGCATGTCCAGACTCCTCCAGCTCATATCTCTGTCACTGCCCCTCTGACCCATAGAACCAAGATCAGGTGTCAGAGCCAGTCTAGTTCTGCCGATTTGAACTGTCCTTCATCTCCCCCTCTTATTAGCAAACAAACTAAGCTCTGCACAATCAAACTAACAACAAACTCTTACATCTGAGTGACTCCACTGACTCCAGTGAGGGACAGATGTGATAAATTATATCACATATGATAAATACAGAATCAAACACAACATGTTCAGACATGCTGATAAAGGCTTAAGTCTGTAGTGTTTGTTTCTGCTGTGTCTGAGACGCAGACTGAGGCCTCTGTCTGTGAGAGGTACACAGGACCAGGAGACAGAGGACATGGACTAGACACTGTCAGGAAAATAAAATTATGAAAACATATAGGCTACATTGGTTTATATACTGTTGAACTGTGGCTTTATAGACCTCTAAAATGCAATAAAATACAGCAAATTGCATAAAAAACAACAGTAATCGCTGGTTACAAAGTACAAACATCACCATTTTTTCATCCCCAAACCAGGTGCCACCCTGCTCTATACAGTACTGCTGCATGCTGTCTGCATCTAATCAGAAAGCATTTTATTGTCTATTAATCAGGAAGTGCACGTTAGCATGCTAGCTTTACCTTGGCAGCAAAACTCTGCTCTGTCCTCACAGTAAATAATTAGGATGTTCATAAGGTAAGTGAGGCATAACTTTGGCTCACTGCAAACAGTTTAAAATGAACTAGTTCTGTTTTTCGCATTTCGGCACATCACAGCTGACACTGACATCTCCATTTATTCAACTTTCTCTCTTTCTCTCCTCCTCCTCCTCCTCCTCCCTTTCTGGTGGTTAAACGCAGTACTAACTCTGCACACGGAGCACTCACTAATCGTTAACCCAGATATTGCAAATTAGGAGCAGATCTTTTTAACGGCTCTTCCGAACACCGAATCCCAACTCTCCCAGATCGCGGGTTAGGAAAATGTTTAGCGGTGGGGGCTGGCTTCCTGTAATTAATCCATTATTTATGTCCAACTGCTGGAACGAGACAGAAGAGAGGGGAGGAAGGTGGGGGCGGGGGCATGACGGAGGGGGGCAACCAATGGTACAAGAGGGAATTTAACACAGAATTTGAGACATGCTAACGCTAATGCTAAGACTAAGCGAGCCAATAGCACACATGCGGCACTCAGTCCAGGCCAGACCAGGGAAGGAGCCATATTCTGACTCATGATCGGAAATAATATTACTCAAGTTGGATCATTTTATTTATCCAGAGAAATTACTTGGTCCCAAATAAAATAAAAACACAAAATATATTACGTGGTATTAGGGGAAATACTAAAAAAATAGTAAAAGAAGAAGTGTGCCTACGTAGAACTACAAAGTGACGTACACATTTTCAAAGTCACTCTTATAAATCTATAAATGTTACTGATTAAATCTTTACTACTCATCCGTGATCAAATGTCCAAGCTGCTCTAAAGTCCAGACCACAAAAAGGATTTCTGACCCCGCACAGTCGCAGGGAGTGGTCAGTCAGACATGTGGTCAGTGAGACGTGAGGGGCTGAGAGGGAGTTTCTATTGAGTTAGCCCGAGCATTAGCACTGGTCCTGTCTCTAGCCCACCGCTGTCTCCATCTGCGGGCCAAACGCTGAGCCAACCCGGGCGTCTCATCCTCTGAACGCTCCTAACCTAATCTGGCCGTGTAACTGCTTTTGAAGTGGTGGAATCGAGTTAGTCTGGAGCCAGTGGCAGAGGGATGAGAGAGTTTCTTCTGCTCCTCTGCTTCTGGAGGTGAGGTTCTGATGGAGCAGAGGAGCTGTGGAGGAATGTGAGGAGACAATCAGTCTGAGAAGCAGAGACTACAGGCAAGCTTGTCCCAGTCTACAGCGGGTCGAAGAACCAATTAGGTGCGAAACGGAGGCTATGAGACACTCAGGAATGCCGAGTAATTTAGCATTAGCACTAAAACTTGGCATCTAACCACGTACACACCAGCACAAATAAACACTCTGGAGTTATGGTAGTTTTAAATTTCACCGTAACAGACCAGAACAATAAAACAACACGTGTTAGTTCACCGTGGAGCAACTTACGTTTGCCATTGCTATAGATCTAAAATGAGTGAGTAAATGTCCAAACACATGTCTAACATTTTCCTGGCTTTCTTACCTCGTGCAGTTGAATGCCTCTCCTCGTCTACGCCTAATGTAATAGGACATGCAGCGGACATCCAAGTACATATCAGCTTCTCCAGATGAGTTATTGGGATCTGGAAGATTTGATTCATGACACCTCAATTGTAGTTCATGGATTTACAGCATTTTGATAAAGTGGTTTAAATTAGACTAGGCCAGTTATCTGGTTTTCCTGGTGTGCAGGAAAATAAAGTCTATCGGTCCCTACGTTTATGTCCACAGAGCAATCAGAGTGTGCTAAACAACCAAATTCAGTCAGAACTCTCTTGTCCAAGTCAACAGCAGGTCAAAGAATTGGTAAGGTGAGAACAAGGAGCAAAATGTTCAGAAGCTCGTAACATTAGCACTATCCTACATCATACATACAGCCTCACTTTTACCAGATAAAGATAAGCGATTTCATTTTCAAATATGTGACTAACTGTTACTTGGAAGTTATTCGCTCTCTGCAGCACAAGGGGGCAGGTTTCCCATCTGCAATCTACTGAGCGAAAAAATCCAATTAGCTTACAGATGGTAGCTTTAAGTTAGACTGGGTAAGTTATTCGGTGGAGGTAGAGTGTAGTATTAGTACATTTAGATGAGCCACGAGGTCACTACAACTTCTATTTAGACCCTTTATGACAATAGGCCATGTCTCAAGTGGGATGAAAAGCATCAGTAATGTTAGCTATGTCTTGTTTGACGTGGAGTACGGGAGACACAGACAAAACTGTGCGACTTGCATGACAATAGTTTACTGGCAATTCAATTTAGAGACAATGTAATAACAATGTCTGTGTGGGTACTCAGGTACACATTAGTTCTGCTTTATCCAACAGTATCTGTTTATGTTACGTAACAAATATAATAGCACAAAGTTGGGCAGATTGGTACATACCATGTATAGTTTTTGTCTTATTTGCTGATCATTGTGACAGCAATGCAAATGCCCAAATTTTACTAGTCACAATGTAGGGACTTCATTTTGCATACACACATCATGGTGACCTACCCCCTGTATGGAGACAAAACTCAGGTGATGCAAGTCCTTCATTATTAGATCAACAACACGATTTAAAGTTCAGATATGGCTTAAGATCATAGACTGTATAAAGAAGTGGACTAAGGGAGTGTGATGTCATCCATAGCATTCGGCTCTAGTAAAATGAAGCTCATCGAGGTTTGCAGATATAGCAGTGGATTTGTAGCCCAGTTCCATATTTAGAATTCCAACCGCAAATATCATAGCAACCAAAGAGCCAATTCAGAGTGAGGATGTTGAAGGTGACACACTTTCAAGCTTAGCAACGCTGTCAATTGAACCTGATGCTAATGCTAGCAGGAGTTACCTCGGTGAATGAGAGTAGCTCATGGGTCTATTATTAATCTATCTTGATTTACAGATAGAAATAGCAAAATAAAACCACCAGTATCATGAAGAGCAGGTTAAGATGAAAAAAATTATGATTTGGAATGTGACGGCTAGCAGGTTAGCTATGTCCATTTACACATACAGTCTATGGTGAAGTAAGTTAAGGTTAGGCTTTAGGTAAATTTTTGACAAGTAATGACTCTGGTCAAGATGATCATTGTTTCCAGGAAATTGAATGTGCGTCAATGCAATGTCCCCAAAAAGCATAGAAACCAACTGTGTGCATGTGTGTGTGTGTGTGTGTAGGGGTGTGTGTGGGGGTGTGTGGGGGTGTGTGTGTGAGAGGGGGACAGGGGAAGTAGCACCTTGAGGTCCTCACAGGTCATTGAGGAGCAGTGGGTGCTTCCTGAGCCAGAGGACGCCTCACCCACAGGGAGAGCCCATATGACCCAGAGGAGTAGGGGGCACACTGGAGCTGTCAGTGTGGAGCTCTCCACAATTATTGGAGTAATTTACACCTTATGTCAAGATTAAAAGGTCAGCCACCTCCTTTTACCTCCTAATAGCAGAGTGATGTACACTTACTCTATGGATTTTTATAATTGTATATTTTTATAAGGAAAGGCATCTGAGATAACTGTGTGCCAACCCTAAAGAATGGTATTTAAAGGGACAGTATGCGTGGTTTCAATAACTCTCTAAGTCAGCAGATATGTGGTATGTTCAAATCAAATATAGATTTACTGATAACAGTTGCAATGCTGCTAATGCTAATGATTTATTCTTAATTACAAAAACATTGGACATGAAAGCCAAGTTGGTTTAATGTGGTGTTTTGGTTTGGTTCTGGCCACCATAATAAGCCTCACAAGCCTCATTTGGGTTGCCAGTTTCAATGCTGAAATTTAGTTTGTTTAAATTAAAAGGACTCTCTCTTACCTGAACCCTCACCACCTAAACCCCAGCAGCCAATCATTAACCAGTGCTGGTGCAGCCTCTGCAGCTCGGCTCTGCAGCTTGGTTTGGATAATCTGAAAATGTCACAACCTTGGGAAACATGTGTGACTGATTTATTATGGCAAGACTGAGTTTTACACACAAGAATTTCCAGGGTCGCTTTCGAAAGTAATATTAAAAATATGCGAGAGGGAGAGGAGCAAATTCATAAATCAGGTTTATATTTAGCTCACTCTATTTTTGTGAAAGGTAAAGGGGGACCCATCTCTAAATATTTTATGTTAAAGCGGGGGTATTATGTAAGATCTTTTTTTGAAGCTTTCTACCATGTTATAATGTTGTTCCCTTGTCATAAACATGCCTGAAGAGGTTTTAGATGTCATTCGTGCCTGGGTCCTATTTTGAACCCTCCTTACGGTTAGTTGTAAGATCCTGTGCAAGGCTCCGTCCACAAACCTACATCACTCATGCTCCACCACGACAATTCTTCATAAATATACAAAAACGTGATGCAAAACTGTACACAGCAACTTCCCAAACCTGATGTGATGTGCAGTAGTTTAATTGTGTTTTTAGAAAGCACTCTGAACATGAAAACCTATCATATGTACTTTAAATTACTGTATATAAAGGTACAGTATGTAACTTTTCTTGGTGGTATGTCACCTGCATGATTCCATGAAAAACCATACTTCGGAATATTCTCCATGGAGATAAAGAAGTTTCATACCATACTGTGGAAGACTAAAGCCAAAGAACAACCATGGAAACATAGTAACAAGCAGAAGAAGGTTCTCCTCCAGGCCAAATAAGAGTCAGGTTTGTGGAGATGCAAGCCCGCTTACAGTAAAGATGCATGTTTGTTTTTTCAATGAAATATGACTTTATTTAGTCAATCTTTAAGAAAACTGGCAAGCAATTATTGGCTTTGGATAAAAGCAACATGATTAAATAGAAAAGGTGTTCATGCTACAGTTATTATTTAACATTTATATTATTTTTTATCTGGTCTGGGATTTGAACTCGCAACTCTTGTGCTGTGAGGTCAAAACAGGTCTTATGTTAGTGTTAAAAGGTATTGTGCAAAATAGATTTTTTGAGCTTTCTACAGTGTTACAATTATTCTCTCATCAAAAACACGTCGGAAGAGGTTTTAGATGTCATCCATGCATGTTTCAGTATTTTAGCAATCCCCCTGAGCCTTATTTGAACCCTCCTTATGGTTAGCTGTAATATTCTGCGCAATATTTGACAAAAGTGAAACTTACTTATGCGTTGTTTTCGGTGAATTTCGGTGCATTTTCAGAACAATAAAAGGTGACATTATGATCTAAATATGTTATGTGTTATTATCATTTATCGTCTATATTTACTTGCGTTAGCGTGACAGGCCTACCAAATACATTTCCCCCCACCCCCTCCTCATTAAGTATATTGTGTATCCAAGGGCAGGTCCTTCATTGTGAACATGCCACTGTCCATGTCACTCTGAAACGTGCTCATGGCTTTGATGGAAACATTCTTAATGCTCTAATAGCTTTTCTTTAATCACATATTGGCTCATGTATTTAAAGCACAGTCCTGCCCACACACTCTGTCTCCCTCCTGTCTCCCCTATCTCTCCTTTTGTCTCCTTTTTAATCCCTCTTTCTCCCACTCTCTCCTTCTGTGTCTCTCTTATGTTCTACCACCCTCTCTTATAGGTTCTATCATTTCTCTCTGTCTCCTTTCTGATCCCAGTTTCTCCAGTCTTTCTCTCTCCTCTCTCTGTCTCTCCCTCTCCTTTAGTCTCTTTTTATCCCTCTCCTTCTCTCTCTCTCTCCTTTATTCTTTTTCTTATCCCTCTCTCCCCCTCTCTCCTTTAGTCTCCCTCTCTCTCCTTTAGTCTCCTTTTTATCTGTCTCTCCTTTATCCCTCTTCCCTTCCCTCTTACTCTGCTTCATTCTTTTTTATCCCGCTCTCCTTCTCTCTATCCCTCTCTCCTTTAGTCTCTTTGTATCCCTCACCTTCTCTCTCTCTCTCCCCTCTCTCCTTTAGTCTCTTTTTTATCCCTCTCCCCCTCTTCTTTAGTCTCTTTTTATCCCTCTCCTTCTCTCTCTCCCCCTCTCCTTTAGTCTCTTTTTATCCCTCTTTCCTTTCCTCTCACTCTCCTTTATTCTTTTTTATCCCTCTCTCCTTCTCTCTTCCCTTCTTTAGTATATTTTTATTCCTCTCCTTCTCTCTCCCCTCTTCTTTAGTCTCTTTTTATTCCTCTCCTTCTCTCTCCCTCTCTCCTTTAGTATCCTTTTATCCCTCTCTCCTCCTCCCTCTTCCTCTCCTTTAGTCTCTTTTTATCCCTCTCCTTCTCTCTCTCCAGTCTCCTTTAGTCT
This sequence comes from Periophthalmus magnuspinnatus, assembly GCF_009829125.3. Classification (NCBI taxonomy): domain Eukaryota; kingdom Metazoa; phylum Chordata; class Actinopteri; order Gobiiformes; family Gobiidae; genus Periophthalmus; species Periophthalmus magnuspinnatus. The sequence goes on along the minus strand of NC_047145.1, from coordinate 8,624,554 downwards.
CTTTTTTATCTCTTTCCTTTTCTCTCACTCTCCTTTAGTCTTTTTTATCCCTCTCCTCCCCCCTCCTTCAGTTTCTTTTTTATCCCTCTCCCCCTCTTCCTTAGTCTTTTTTATCCCTCTCTCCTTCTCTCTCTCTTCCTCTCCTTTAGTCTCTTTTTATCCCTCTCTCCTCTCTCTCCCACTCTCCATTAGTATATTTTTCCCTCTCTTCTCTCTCTCTCTGTCTCTCCCTTAGTATCTTTTTATCCCTCTCTCCTCCCCCCTCCTTCAGTCTCTTTTTTATCCCTCTCCCCCTCTTCCTTAGTCTTTTTTATCCCTCTCCTTCTCTCTCTCCCCCTCTCCATTTTTTATCCCTCTTTCCTTCTCTCTTGCTCTCCTTTAGCCTCTTTTCATCCCTCTCTCCTCCCCCCATCTCCTCGTCTCTCTCTTCTCTCTGTCGTCTGTCTGTGCGTTGTCTCCAGTCTGCTGTCATCACTGCTCTGTCTCGTCTGTGGCCCACATGCTTCCTCTGTCTGCTCTAAGTTGTTTCACTAATTGCTTGTAGAGGATTTTCAAATCTATTTTAGTTTATTTATAATTTGGTGCAGATTTCAGACCCAGGAGCTCTGTCTGCAGCCGATACACAGTTTGTGGATGATATCAGTGGTAACATGCACTCAAACAAAATGAGTGTTTGAGTTTACAAAGATCATTTTATTCCAGAGCTAATAGCCCACGCCGAGGTCCACTAGGGATGTAACAATAACCCACACAGAGAACTACACATACAGTCATCCTCTGCTCAGCGCGGAGTACATGAAGAAATAACTGTTATTAAGCACGTTTAAATCTTAATACTTTGGATTATGACAGAACCAAAGGCGTGTCAAGGCATTTTCTATCTGGCATATTCACACTTTTGTTAGTCTATCATTATAAATGTTGTACCAAAACATGCATATCGTGGAAATATCGCACTAAGATGTCGATATCGTTACATTCCTATTGCCCCCTGTCAAGTCAGATTTTTTAAAGTGATAGTATGGAACTTTCTGGTGGTTCAGCTCCATGATTCCATACTTCAGAACATTCTCTATGGAGATAGATAAGCCATATAAGAGTCAGGTTTGTGGAGATGCAAGGCCGCTCACATTAAGGATGCATATGTTTCTGTATTTCTCAATGCAATAAAAGCATCCATAATGACTTATATTGTTACATACTATGGCTTTAAGTCTGACTGCAAGAAAGAACTTGACCACCAACTTGAGGGTTCAAACCGTGCTCAGACCGGGCTAGTTGTTGTCCTTGAGTAAGATACTTTACCCACTATGCTGCCAGTGTAGAGATACACAAGTGTATGAATGTGAATGTGTTTGTGAGAGCGTATCACAGACAACGGATGGAAATTATCCTGTGGGTAACGTGCACTGTCTCCACCAATTAAACCCATACTCGCCAAAGCTCAAAATGCCCCGAGTTAGGAAATTACAGGGTTAAAATTATCCAAATGATTCTAGCAAAGGTGTATAGAGTTTAAAAACACAGTGGGGCACTTCCTGTATTACCACATGACATCACAATGTGGAACAGAGTGTTTACTGTTTGAGTATTTGTGTGTTGAACGTGTGAATGAAACAAAACACAACTCCAGGTCCGTTTGTGATGATGAAACAACATTCTAACATAGATCAGAAAATAGCAGAATATGAGCCCTTTAATCGCTGGTCTATTCCTGAACAATTTGGCAACATAAATAGGCTGTAATCTTTCTGGCTTGTAAACAATTGGCTGCCACATCTTTTCCCAGAATACAGCTAAACTAAACAGTGACATTTGTGCACATACCGGACATGCAGCCTCCAGTCTCATGTAAGCCACAGCCACCATCTCCGCGTGTCCTGTCCCATCCCACAGAGACAACACTCACAGACAGTCAGACCCCGACCCCCCCCACAGCCTGGGCCCCCAGGCTCCAGAGCCCCGTGGCCCCTGCTCCCCCCTCCTCCCCCTCCCCTGCTCCTCAGCTGCTGTCTCACTGTTTGGTCAGACCACAAGAAGCCTGGCTCTGTTCTGATGCGAGACGCCATCCACATACTGCAGACTCCAGGGAGGGAGGGGAGGAGCTGGACTTACTGGCAAGAAGTGGTCAGTCCTTAAAAAGCATGATGTATGGGACAAGATTTTGTATTTTTTAATTTGTCACCAATATAATTTACCACCGGACTGGAGCCCAAAACCGGGCCGCAGGCCATGTAGTAGCGGCTCCCTGAGAAAAATATTAGATCTTTTTAAAAGGAGGTTTACTTCTTTTTTTAATAATAAAAAAGAAACCACCAGATCCATGTTTTGTTTTTGTTTTTTTAGCCAAATTAACCTTGTAAGCAGCAAACAGGAGTATTAAGATCATTTTTTCAAACTATGGTTAAAGAGGGGGTATTATGGGAAATCTTTGGAGAATATCTACAAAATGATAATGTTCCCACATCAAAAACATGCCTGAAGAGGCTTTAGATGTCATCAATGCATGTTTGAGTCATTTAAAGAATTCAAACCCTTCTTACGATTAAGACTCCGCCCACAAGCCGAGGCCATCAATGCTCCTGTTTGATAATTCCTCATAAATATGCAAAAGCCTGATACAAAACTAGGAGAAGGAAGGAGGAACTCAGAGTCAAACATGAAAGTGAAACGTATAAAACATAATATGTTGTTTTCCACGAATAAAACATTTTCAAAACAATAACAGGTAACATGGTAATCTAAATATGTTCAACATGAGGAAAACAGTTGTGGACCGCTAAGATGTCGTGAGACAGTATAATCATTTGTATAATATGCAAATCATTAACTGAAAATAATGAACACTGAAAAATCTTTTAATTAATTAATTAAATGAATCCATTGGTACTTTATTTTTGCTTTTTTTTTATCAAGATGAAATAATTAGATGACTTCAACATTTTATTTTTGAGTGCAAACATGAATAATAGTAATTTTACAATTAATAAAGCCAAAATAGATATGTGTGCATTTGTTTATTGTAAATGATCTATGACAAAATCAGCTCTTGTTCTCATGTCTCATGGATTTTTGTCCCATACGCCATACTGTTCAAATATTGTAAGAGTTTTCAGATTTTTTCCATGTATTTGACCAAGTACAGATATCTTGTACAAGCAACTCTTGAAGTCAAAACAAGTCTGCCGTGTTCTGTCTGCAACTAATTATAGAGTGTTATCCTAGAATCAGGAGGTGCATATTAGCATGCTAGTTGTTTTAGTTTCACTGTGAGGGCAGAACTCCTCTCTGGCCTCTGGAAGCTGTGAAGAGCATTTATAAACTCATGGTGGTGAATAATTAGGTGTTCAGAATACATAAGATAAGTGAGGAGTAACTTTGGACCACTGCAAATCGTTTAAAGTGAACTAGACCAGAGGAATCCAAACTTTTTTCACCGAGGGCTGGATGCTGAAACACATTTGAAGCAGAGGGCCACAGACTAGTGTCGATACACTCAAATGGTGGATTTAACACAGGTTTGACAGAGCCATTGTATCTTTAATAAGACTTGGAAGATTATTTTTAGGTCTGTGTCACAATGCAGTGTGATGTTATTCAGGTTATAGAGGTAGAATCTCTTCAGTGTGTGGTAAAAAAAAATAAAAATCTTCCTGATCATTTGGGCCAGTTTAGGAGGAGGCATGAGGGCTAACAAAAATTGGTCTGAGGGCCGCATTTGGCCCCTGAGCCGTAGTTTGGACATCCTTGAACTAGACAGTAAAAATCAACTTCAACTTAACTTTTTGACATTTTGTGCATTTTCTTAATAAACCACTGTAATAAATAATTTCCCTGGCTGTTTCTTACCTTGTGCAGTTGAACGCCTCTCCTAATGTAAATTGGACTGGTCTACACGTAGCAGGTATCGGAATACATATCGGCTACTCCAGATATGTTAATCACGACACCTCGATGGGAGTTCCCGGGTTTACATACATTTTGATAAACCGGTTTAAATACTAGGACTAGGCCAGTTACCCTGTTTTCTCATCAGCGTTCTCATCCTTGCCTTTCATAATTATCTCTCTCCCACAGTAAACCAGCCATTCACCATGTGGTATTTAAACGCGCCAACTTCACAACAGTGTTTAGGCTTTTGTTTAGTCTGCTCCTCTCATCTGGGTGTGTCCACTAACAGTACACTTCATATTACAGGGACAAATGTAATTACACAGTAGAGCTATGGGCCACCAACAACGCTGCCAACTAAATGTGCCGGATTTTATGATCAAATTTACGCCTCAAATTTAACCGTGAAATTCTTCTGACTTGGCTGTTTGTTGTGGTGAAACGAGAGGTGCCATGTGAACCATTTTCGAGTGCACTGCAAATTTGTAAATGGGTTAAGATGACTTCAGTCTTGATTTTAGAATGATTTGATTTGATTGCTTTTATGACCTGCATGTTTAAAGCTGCATTGTGTAGCTTTTCTAATGGGACTTGTGTCTGTGGAGAAGTTATTTCATTGCCTTGAATGTTCCACAGTGTGATTTCAAGAAATCTGTCTTGCATTTATTCAATTAGGGTTGTTTTTTATGGGTTAAAATATCTTGGTAAACATGTATTTTTACTGTGAGTAGTTTGACTCTGTTGAAATAGATTTTTTTTTGTTTTTTTGTGGAACATTACCAGTAATTTTCTTAATTAAAAAGTACAGATATCTGAGGAAAAAAGCACCAAAGTAAAAGTATCATATGAAAAAATCTATTTAAGTAAAAGTATTTTGGTAACTGTTTCAAAATGTACTTAAAGAGTAAAAAGTAAAAGTATTTCGCACATATTTTGAGGCCTTATAAGGCTTCAAATGTAGTGACTGTGATGTAAAAAAAATGTATGCAGAATTTTGTTCAACACTTAAATGTATTAGTTTTTCCTAGCTATTTGTATTTGTATATTTTTTGTTTGCTCAAATTATGAACATGTTAAAAATAAACCCCTCAGCAGGTCTCAAACAATAATGAAAAATACCTTTACTTTTCAGTCTTGTGCAGAAATGTAGTTAAGTAAAAAGTCTAGATACCTGTTCTCAAATAGTGAAGTTAAAATAAAAAGTATCCCCTTTAAAAATGACTAAAGTAAAGTACAGATACCAAAAAATGTGTACTTAAATATAGTACTTTACTACTTTTACTTTGTTACGTTCCACCATTGAACATTACCGGTAGGTAGGAGACACACTGACAGAGAAGTTACAGAGTGCACATTTAAATATTTGTTTTATTGCCATTGTTGGGTTTCAGATGACAAAACTATATTTACTATTCAGAAGAGAGGTAGATAAATGACAACTGAATGTGTATATTTTCGTGATGTTTTTGCGCTATAAGTAAATAATAATATTCATCATTTTTGGAGTTAAATGTTTTCGTTTTGAGAGAGAAAAAAAATCTATTATTCTATTATTTGAAATCTAAAAATGCTGAACTATAAAGCTAAAAATTTGTCCAAACTACTCAAAATCTGAAGTATTATTCTCAATTCACGATATACTATATATTTGACCTGTAAACTATTATGTCTCATTGTTTTGTTCAGATTGTTTCACAGTACGGCATTATGGAGAAAAGCAGGTAATGACACCAGGGCAAGCTTTAGCCAGATCAGATCTGTGGAGACTTGACCCTGGTCATAGTACAAATATACATTTTTTAAGGTACTTTAGAGGAATAAAATAAAATAAATTTGAGATAGTCATTCTTTGCAACATATTAAGCAACGCAACAACATCTCTATCTCCAGACAAGCAGTTGCCAGATCCTCCACCTGAAAAGTGACAGAATGCACCTTTAAATAATGGAGATATTTTTTGCAGTGTATACGAGGCAGTGCCCAGAGCTGAGCATGTCCTGACAGAAGCAGTAGGAGAGGCGGTAAAAAGCGATTAACTCAAATGAAATGTGCCAGATAATTAGAAAAATTACACCTGACAGTTGCACAACAGAAGCATATTTATGAAAAACACTCCAGGGAAAAAGAAAAGTGCTCACTGCAGCAGTTAAGGACAACTCAGGGCTGGGAATATATCTCAAACTGACTACTCTGTCCTGCGATAGTCAATCCTTTATATGTTCAAAGTTTCTATAAATAGCAGGGGTCTGTTTTAAACTTTTCACATCAAGGTGTACTGTGCTAACCTGCCTCACCCAGTGCCCAACACAGTACAAGTATTTTACGCTGAATTGAGTTATACACATTTACCAATCTGGAACAGCTCTCACTGAAAGCGATCAGAAAATGGTGGAGCGTCATGATTAATGTTTGAATCTGATTGGTCGGAGCTTCACAACAGCAGAACAAGCTGAAAAATCAAACTTTTGTTACAGAGAGAAAAACGCAGACACCTTCCTGGTCCACAAATGCACGAATGGCTTGCCTTTTACACATTTTCCTCAAACAAAATAGTCTGTACTGATGTTAAAATAGGCTGAAGTACATCTGTCGGTGTGGCCATGTTTGTTTTGGTTTGCTTGGACGCTTGCTTTTGACTTCTGCATATACCTCAATGCTGGACTGTGATTTGAACCTTAAAGCGAGAGTATCTCAAAATGGATTATCATGAGAATCCATCTTGCTTTAAGAGGTTAGTACTGTGTAACTTTTCTTTCATTTACACTGCATACACACTTATACAGGACCAAATCAAGTCTATTTTCCAGCTTGGTTGCTACTGAAATCTGGCATTGGGCTCCGTCAACTGGCTCAGCAATTACCATGGAAAAAAAACAGCAAATGATACCTAATTAAGGAACGTGCCCTGACTTGTTATTATAAGCATGCAGTTGATATTAACACATAAACGCTTACAATGAGTCAGACGATGATTTATGAACTTAAAACTGCGAAGGACTAGTGCCTGTGATGCAACAATCTTGGGAAATTCAAACCAGCAGGTGGCAAGTCACAGATCAGTTCTGAGGCGAGACGACCTAGAGCTCTCAGTAAGAATGCATTTTGAGCAATAAAAATAAAATAAAATGAAAGAGAGAGAGATCAAATTAAGGCAATTCAGTGGATTCAGATTGGAGACAAGCAAGTGACTAGAAAAGTAACACAGTATACCTTTGAGTTTACTGTTTTCATATTGGCTCAGTTTGTAGTAAAAACACCTAATTAAACTTCTACTCCTTCAGGACATTTTTGACAACTCTGCAAGTGTCTAAAAGCCTTCATTTATCCACTGAATAACCTCCTGTTTCTGTGCTTGGTGAACACACATGTATTATAAATAATTATGAATTTCACTTTCCTGTAATCGGACCATAGAGTGTGAAAAAACTCTTAACTTGCGATCAAATCTGCTGTTTCTCGTCCGTTGCATTATTTTTCCCCTTTCTAATGTGTAAACTGCTGTGTCTGTTTTGACATGAACAGAAGATGTGTCTCTCTGATTGGTTAATCCACATGTCACTCACGCCCAACTCAAATCAGAGAAACAGGATCAACACTCACACGTCTTTGTAAAGTTTTGTCAAAGCGTGTGATTCTGGCTGGCTAGGTAAATACTAAAATTAGAAACCGAAGTAACTCTCACTCATGATCGGCTGAGTCAGCCTGAAGTATTTTGAGGCCATCCGTATTTGACATTCTGTGGGAACACAGTGAACCTTATCCAAACAGGTACCGTGTATTTCCAAAAGGACAGGCCAAATTGAGACTGGGGCCAGTGTTTTGTAAAATGGCAAGGTTTTAGGCTTTTAATTTGAAGTTCATGTTTTTAGTTATAATGAGTCCTTCCTTTGTTTTATTTTGCAATGCATGTCTTGTTTTTATCGATACCCACTGCACTTTACACAGCACTGGAATCCAGCACACCTGTGGCAAGTTGGATGGACCACTTTTATTGGCTGGTGGAGGAAAACAGTGAGATGTACAGACAGATGCATGGAGGATGGACGCAGTGCAGCAGAGCAGTGGGAGAGAGAGCAGAGATGAGACACACACACAAGGGAACATGAGCATGCTGGGACCACAAGTGTTATGAGGAGACAGACAGGCAGGGGCAGGGCAGATCCCTGCCAGTCGTATGACTAACGACAAATTGTAGTAACACTTGTCAGAAAGTAACCTAAGGCTACAGCAGTTGTTTGGGGCGCACATTACTGGTTGTATGTTTTTGTGATCTGCAGTGGTGTCCTAGTGTACCAGAGCCAGCCAAAAAGAGGATCGGGACCAGTGAAAGAGTGTTGTGACATTTAACACACGCAGGGGCAGAGGATATCTCTGCCTTGCCATGTAAGTATTGTGGCCTGGATGTCCCGTACTCTCTCGTGTGTTCCACACTTTAGCGGTTACCTGGTGCGTGTGACCTGGGAGGACACTGGACCCCAAGAGGAGCTGCACAATTGCCATAAGAGAGGAATTTTACAGACTCAGTGCAGCTCAGTGGAGGGAGGACTGGATTAGAAGACCACAGCAGGCTCTGAGCTGTTTAAGATCCGATATCCCTACACTACCAAATAGCACACAAAACATAAGGATTTGCACATGAAAACAGTGTCTCAAAGCCACCGCATGCAATTTAAGGTTGTGTTTATTGCAATGAAAAAAGAAAAACATGTGATCTGACTTGCATTTCTTATTTGGCTTTATTTAGCTTTCATTAGGAGAGCTTCTGCCAATGACTTTAACTTTCTATTTCAGTGGAATCATGCAGGTGATGCATCATCTCCAGAAAGTTGCATACTGTGTCTTTTATTCCTATTCAAAAAGTCACTGTGCAATGCTCCATGGGCAGTGTTTGTAAGAATACTAAATAAATATGTAGTCATAATACTGAATACCCACACTAAAATGTATTTTGTAACATATTCTTATTCCTTTTCGGTGTCTGAAGGGGGAGTGACTTAGTGTGGAGAGCAAAGGAAGGGGACACTTAGAACATCAAAAACAAAACTGAAACTTATAAAACATGTTAATATGTTTTTGGCAAATATAGCATTTTCAAAACAATAAAAGGTAACATGCTGATCTAAATATGTTATGCGTTAGCAGCTAATACCCCATAGAAGTAAAATAAAGTTTTAATTGTATTATTGACCTACTGTGTCCAACCCATTTGCAAGTAAATCAATATGTCAATTTTTTCAGTAGCTCAGCAGATAGGAGCGTAATATGTTTAAGCAACGACTCATAGATTTGTGATAACTGCAGGTGAATGGACACACACCTCTGTCTCCTGGTTTATTGATCATGTGACCTATTTATGATCCTGCTGGCTTAATGTTGTATTTACTCACTGATAAAATCTAATGCGTTTATGACAGGAACTAAAGTCATTACAGGCATGGACATACTATCAGTCACCTCCACCCATCTCTCCTGCTCAGGGTTAATGGGCCATAAACACTAAAGTTATGGATCCCTGGACATTAATGGATAAGTTATAAACACAAATGAGATGTTAAAAGTTCACTGGATTAAAAAGCTCTTTTAATGATACTGAACAATGCAAGAAAAACTAGAAGCAGACATTTCTTATTTAAAGAAGGCGTCTTATGCTAAATTTACTTTTTGGAGCTTTCGACCATGTTATAATGTTGTTCTCTCATAAAAAAAAAAAATGCCTTCAAAGGTTTCCAATGCTCCGCCCACAAGTCTACGTCACCCATGCTCCCATCATGACAATTCTTCAAAAATATACAAAAGCATGATACGAAAAAATACACTACAACTTTACAAATCTGATGCGATGTGCAGTTGTTTCATTAGCAGGATGCACACTGATTGTTTTGTGATAGTGCTCTGAAGGGGGAGTGACTTAGTGTGGGGAGCAAAGGGAGGTAGGAATCAGAGCGAATAGAGCATTTTCAAAACAATAAAAGATAACATAATAATCTAAATAGTGTTATGTGTTATTACTGATTCCCTGGTCACCTGCACCTTTATGAGTGGTGTTTGCATGTTCTTCTTGTGTCTGGGTGGCTGTTCCTCTAGGCACTCCCTCATCAACCCAAAACATGCACTATAGGTCAAAACTCCATCTAAAATAATCCCGACCAAGACTAGCTCAAGATCTAGAGATAGGACCCAACATTGAAGGATAGGTCAAATGCAGAGGAGAAACGTCCATATGAGGACAATGAAGTGTACCTCATATCTCATAAGTCAGAGTGAGATTTTGTGGATAGGGCCAATAATTACAGAGATATTAACCGTAAACCCGGATCTACAACTCTTCAGTCTGACAGCTAAACTGCAAATTTCACCACAGAACTCTGATTTGCTCTCCGGCGCACGTTTAACCTATAGGGATTTTAGGATGTTGTGATGTCACATGAATGCAAACTATTCCGTCCAATAGCAAAAGAAAATACAATTTTGGTATCGAACTTACCTGGATGACTGAGGGATTACACAGACATCTAATGTTTCGTTAATTATCTTTCATTGGCTGGTTAGTTTTGGACACCAAGACTTACATCCCTCCAATTTAACAGTGTACCTTTTACCTCCCATATGGTTCATTCCAGTGCAGGACCAGCGCGGTCTGCAGGCTTGTGAAGTAAGCCTGTGTAAATGTGTGAGCGAGTTATCACCTTCACAGAGCTATGCCAGACTTCCAGACAGACCCGTGCTCATGTCAGAGTGTTACCACCTACTCAGTGACCCGGAGCTGGGGTAGAGGGTGAGAAGTAGGAGGGGTGGACCCAGGACCTGATGGCTATCACTGGAGTAGAGTTACGACTATCATTGGAGTAGAGTCATCATGTCCACATGACTACGCTACCAAGGACTCCAGGGAGAATAGGAAACTCCATGACCTACTACACTAACCTCTCTTACAAATATATAAACATGAAGTGTTACTGAGCCAAGCTAATGGTCATTTGAACTAGTAAATGGACTCAAGTGTTTTGCCCAAGAGCACAACAACAACCACAACCACAACAACCGTATGGCAGCATATAGAAGTTTAAGCTGCACTTAATTATCCACATAAGGAAATTTATCCTCTGCATTTGACCCATCCTTCAATGCCATTGGACCCTGTCAAGAGCTGTGAGCGTCCACAGCACAGCATCAGGGACCCATCTCCAGATCTCCAGATCTTGAGCTAGTCTTGGTCAGGTCCACCAGGATTTAACCTATTGTGGATGTTTTGGGTTGATGTGGGAAACAGGAGTGCTCAGAAGAAGCCACTCAGAAACAGAGTGAATGACAGTCTTTCCTCAAGGGCTGGTTCTGACCAAAATGACTCTGTCAAACATCCTTTGCTGCTCTGTCTGTACTTGTGTTGTTGTAACAACACAAAGTCCTGCTTGTGAGACAAATAAAGTTTGATTATTTTACTTGATGCTTGCCTCGCTCATGATTAGTCCGTGGTTCCCTACCTGGTCATGGTCACCACGTAGTTTCCTTCTCAATTTCATCCTCTGAGCTTTGAGACACCACTTAAGATGGCACATTTGATTGACAGCTAAAAATGGAGGGTTGAAGAGAGGAATCAAGGAAAAGGAAGCAAAGAAAAAGAATTGAGACGCATCCCTGGATTTGAACCCTGAACCTTCATGCTGTGAGGTGTGAGTGCTAACCTGAAAGGAATACAATGTACCATACATTTAAAGGTTTATTGTAGAAAAGGCTACCAGATGTTTTGGCCCTCAAGCAGAAGTTATTTTCAATCTGAAGGTACTAGTCTATGTGCATCATATATATTTCTAAGTACTAGTATTTAACAGCTGAATCCTCCACACCAGTGAGTGCTGTTTTGATGTGCAGTCCCCCCTTTGGTTGCTTGTTTGTGGGGCAGGTCTGGGCTGGTTCAGCATAGTCCTTCTCAGATATCTCAGATCTGAGCCCACACAAAATGTCTGCTCGAATGATAAACAGGAAGCAGCCTAGTAGCCTGACTAATCGAAAATAATTATCCAATATTTACTTTGTAAAATTGTCAAGAGTAGTTTTCACACTTACTCCTATTTCATTAATATATTGTACAGTGTAACAGTACTCTCAGTAAAAGTAAGTCTACAAGTGACAAAAGCTTTATGTTTACAATATGAAATTATTTGAACTTTTGGATTTCTTGCACCACTCTTTCAGATATGATTTAGTTTTTCAAAATAGTTTGGTCTATCTTATGAAAATACCACAGAAAATACCACATTATAATCATTCTTATGTGTGTGTCCCTGTCCTCCAAATCACATTAACGCCAATTATAAACCAGATGCTATGCCCAGACAGTTACTCTTACTTGAGTAGTAGTTTCCCTAAATACTTTTTTACTTGAACAATTTCTTGGACTACTTTGAATTATTTGTGGTACTCTTACTTGGTTACAGTTTGTGGCTACTCACTTGTGTTTTCAGATATATTTCCTCTATCTCCTCTACTAAATTCATTATTTGTAACTGTACCATGCATTCTGAGCGTCCTGTTTATTCACCATGATGACTTTATAAGCACATTTCACAACGTTTAGAGACCAGTGCAACAACAACGAGCAAAAACATGCTAGCCACTCAGCCATCTTGCCGCCAAGTAGCATACTAACTGTGCACATCCTGATTATCGGACAATAAAACACTATAATCAGACACATATTACAGACACTTATTTTGACCTCAAGAGCTGTTTATACAAGACCTGTACTGGGGCAAGACGCATTTTGCTGAAATACAGGCTCTATAACCACAGCTATTCTTTTTGATTATATATTTTTTTACAGTGAGCTCACAGCCAACTCATATCAATCACTCACTTCACTACCTCCCATTAGAAAAATATGGCGTCTCGAACAACTATGGGTATATGCCAAAGTCCTGTCTCATTACTACTGATATACTGCACACTAACTCTGTGTGTTAGGAAGTGTCTGGGTACTTTCTGGCCCGGGTGTGTACTGGAGGCAGGGCGGATAAATCTAATCGGGATCCTAAGGCCAGACGGAGCCACTGGTTAGCTCTCTGCTCTGTGATTGGCTGAGGAGGCAGATTAGATACATGCAGAGGACATGCACTCCACGGCACCGGGCGCTAATCAAGAACACAATTATCATATTGAAAACACAAGGCTTGGAATGTGCTATTTTCAGATATTTGCAGACTGGGAGGCTATCAGGGAGGAGGGAGGAGAGGAGCAGTGAATGTGTGCGGCAGTTGTCAGTGCAAAACGTTTGAAAGAGAAAAAGAAATTCACAAAATAAAAATGGAAATCACAGACTGGGTTTCCATAAAATGAGCTCAACGCATTAAAGAGGACAGAGAAAAGAGCTTTTAAACCTGTTATTGATACTTTTCAGCTGATGTCATTAACAATCTCTGGGGTGTGATGCTAAATAGAAGCACTGCTCTATTTGAAGCTTTATTAGACTTTAATCTGAGCTTGGTTTTAACACCAGAAAGAACTGCAATTACAACAGGTGAGATGATCTTTCTCACCTTTTTGTTGAAAATCAAATACCTAAACAAGACGATGAACACTCGTATTGATCACAGGCTCCTGAAAATGTGCTGTTTAAATCCATTTTGTATTTTTTCTTGAGTATTCAGACTATTTTAAAGATTTTTTGGTTGTGTTTGCTAATGTGTGCCACCATGATAACTGCTGAACTTTACTCCATAGACATACATGCATAACCACCACACCTCATCATTAGTTTACTCAAGAGCTCATGCATTTTGGAGTATCCTGTATTGTCCTATATTGTCCTGTATTTCTGGTTCTGGTTGATTAATTGGCAAACTTCAAATGGATACCACATGGTGATTGGAGAGAGAGAGAGTGCTTTAAAGCTGTCAAAAGTCAGGCTTAAAACTAGTTTAGTTTAGTTTATTGACTTATTTGAACAGGGACATGAGTGAACACATTAACGTAATAAAAGAAGGGAAATGCTTTACACCAGATTTATTCAGCTAAAGATAGTTTCCATGTGCAGTCCATGGGCAGGTCAACAAATTACTTCAGTTGGTAGATGATTCCATTCTGGGACAGTGCTTGGAAAAAAGTTTTTATACTGTGTGATGTTGGTTGAAAAACATCCACCCACTTCTGTACTTACTTGCAATTTAAAAAAATAAATAAATACATACATACATACACAAATATCAGTTCAGCAGTTTTGAACTAGAAGTCAATGGACCATGTTTTAAAGTCCACATCCCACATCCCACAGCTCGCAGTTGTTGTTTTAAGCCACATTTGACATTCAAGTCTTAGTCAGGGGCTTCAGACCTGGTTTAGTCCTGGTGTAGTCCTGAGTTAGTCCTGGTTTATGCGGTAAACAGGACAACAATATCAGCAGTGCTTGAACACACTTGGGTATAACCCTGTTCTCCAATAGTCACTATAGAGTGTGATTTGGCTGATTTCTGAATGAGTTGCACAGACATCCCAGCGCACAGAGGAGGGAGGAAGTGAGTCAGAGCAAACAGGAAGTAGAAAGCATCACATGGGACAGAGACATCCTCCTGCAGGCTGATAATTATCAGCTAATAGCTCTGGGCCTGTTGTGGGCTGGGAAAAAGCAAAGAGATACAATCAGTTATACTTTAGAGTCCTGTATGATTTGAAACACATTACATTTCCAGTTGTGATTTATTCAGGATTGTTATAATTATTTTGGATTTGATTTTATGATACTTCACTTTTTCTAACTTATGTTGAGACTAATGTATCGGGTAGGAGTGAAAAAGGGAAATTTCCAAGCGACTCAGTATACAACTTGAGTTAAAGGAATTCTGAACTGGACGACTGAACCTGGGCTGCGTCAGAACCAAAATGAGACAACCAAAATGAAAGATTCGTGTGAGGCTCAATCTACTTTTTGATTGGATAATTGTCTTGAGAACCAAACACCACATTATAACATTATACAACAACTTGGCCACCATGTCAGTGTTTTTGTAACTAAAAATAAATCAGCATAATTGTTATCAGTAAACACTGCACTACCAGTCAAAAGTTTTATATACAAACAGAAGACATCAAATATGTGAAGCATGATACATGGAATTATGTAGCAAAGAAAAAAATATTTAAAAAAAAACATCTTTAGTAGAGTTATTTATATTTTATATTCATGCCCTCAAAAAAGCCGCTCTTTGCTTTGTCAAAAAATATTTAGTATAGTTATTTACTGTGGGTTTTTTTACTACATAATTCCATGTATAAGGCTTTATATTTGATGTATTCCATATGTATAAAATGTAGGAAGTAGTAAACATAAAAAATAACAAAAAAACATTGAATGAAAGGATGAGTCATGTTGAAAAAATTAAAAATCGTGTATGGAGAAAACAATTATAGCATTCTTAAAAGAAAAAATCTGTATAATGTGCCTTCTAAACCCTCATGACAGATCAACCACTACAAAACCAGGAGTTTGGAATAGAGACGTCATATTGGGAAAAAGTGTTCTCATGTCTGACAAAAACATCCTGTCAGTGCGTTTGAGGAGAGATTCACAGCTGCTGTGGCCTCCCCACTACCAGAGCAGCCTAAGAGGAACCCAAGAGGAACCCACCGAGGAGCTGTCATGGAGCTGCAGAAGTGCGGGTGACCTTCTGAAGCAGGGCCAGGAGCAGATGAGAGGCTGCGTTAAAACCAGGATGGTCTAATTTAGGAGTCCAGGATGGCTCACAAAGAGAAGATCTTCCTGGACCAGAGAGGAGGAGCCCGGGCACAGGGCCAGTGCACACAGGCTTCTCAGGAATGACAGAGCAGTGTTTAATTCTCTAAAATGTACTCAAGTTTTAAGGAACTGCACTCTTAGTGGGTTTTTTTTTCTTTTTTAGTACTACAATCAAAACTGAATCTGAGTTGCTAGCGCCCTAACCTGCAGATAGAGGACAAATACAAGGTTTGTTTCTCATCTTAGTAAATGCACAGGCAATGCCTCTTGTGAAAGCTCAGAACCTCCAGAATTCACTCACTGATTAATGGGCATAAATGGGCTGCATTAGAATGTAAAGATGTGCTAAATGGCGACGGTCAGGCTGAGGAGCTGTGAGGAGTCAGAAAAGACACAAGAGATAGCAGAGAGAGGCTGATAAGACAAGGAGGAGCAGATATAGGCCACCAGAAGTTATGCGGTGGGAGCGAGGTATAACTCAAAATCACTTTACAATTTCTTGCATTAGTTCTTCTTGCTGATTGTAAGCTATAATTGTAGCCACAGCGGCCTTGGGGAGGACTGACGGAAGTGAGGATGCAAATCTTTGCCATTGACCCTCTGACCACCACCAACACTCACGCACACACCACATGCATTCTAAGCAATGTGGGTAAAGTGTAAGACACTTAGTATGAAGGACAGCAACAGTGTGCACTGGTCATAGGTGAGCCACTGCGCCACATTTAGCCAAAGAGAGAAGCTATTTGCAAAGCCTGGTTGATATAACAGCGCTAACGACAGGGTGAGGAGGGTGGAGGGGGAGGTAGAGGTGTGTGTCTGTGGAGTCTCAGCCACACCTCCACACAGACAGTACTTATCTAAACACCACAGGAGGATAACAGCAGCACTACTTTAAGACCACGGCACTCTGCTCTTATCAGATGACACTACAAGACCAACACAAGTCTGTTCAAGTGCAACACATAAATGAATATAAACATAAATAACATCAAATGAGTTATAACTGTTCAATTTCCTGTTCAAAAACTGGACAAAATATCTCTTTTTTGCAGCAATGGCTATGTAACCTACATTAATCTATTATTAAGTTTTTTGATTTTTACTGCACCTCTCCAAAGCTTTTTTTTTTTTTTTATCTCATCTCAAGTGTTATGACCCTTTTAGTTTAGTTTATTTGGGAATGGTAAGCCAACTTGAGAATGACATCTCTTTGTACTATTTTGTAGAACAGGCTCAAACACAGCCATCCGATTAGACTTGTAACATAATCCAATTTCTCCCACCTCAGATTAACAGAGTTTAGCGCTTTTCTCATTGATTCTGTAGAAATCTGTGATGGGTTTCAGTTCATTGTGATACTTTTATACTTTCTTTTTTTCTAATAAGCAGCTGTATTTTTTTGCATTTGGGCTGACCATGCTTGTCCATGACTGGCTAATCCATCTGTCAATCACACCCATCTGGAAACTGGGAGATTCACCGGTGACCAGATTAACATCTTTGTAAAGTACTGGAGAAGTGTGTATTCTGGATCCCAGGCAAGGACAGTATTTCACCCTAACAAGTCACAGATGTTGTGATAAACTCTGAGCTCTGTATTTCAATGATGATTTTGTTTTTTCAGCTCTGTAATCCTGTCTCACCAAACACATTTTAACCACCGTTCTTCAAACCAAGTGTCCCATAATGCCCCCCTTCTCCTCCTCCTTTGTCCGGCTCAGATTGGATGCTCTGTCCCGCCCTGTCCCTCCTCTGACAGTTTGAGTTGTCTCTGGTGCCCTGTTAGCTTTGGCCCGGACACCGCTCCTCCAGAGGTCACCGAGGGTCAAACGCACACTTCCTCCTATCTAATATATCAACACACCCACACTGAGCATGCTCGGACTAAACATTGGCAGTGCATGGCTGCTTGTGGGATGTCTAGGAATGGGGCAAGATCTTGTACCACAAATTGTTGCGAGATTTCGTTTTTTTTCCCCATGTGTTTACATTTGGCTTGGATAAAAATGAGTTAACCCTGATGTATACCCATTGAGAAGCTCTAGTTCCAAAAATCAGTGCCACAATCACTATTTGTACATGCAATCTTGTCTCAGTCTGCAGCAGGTCAAAGAACGGGGTGCTTCTAGTAAGTTACCACTAGCACAAAAACTTTACAACTATAATTGCTAATAAAAAGTAGAACTACTTTTGGTAGAAATGGATAAGCAAAACATCTCTTTTTTCATGTTGAGCATTTGATTTTCGCACATGCTAAGAACTGTGTTATTCTCAAGTTTTTTGCTCTCTGCAGCACACATATACAGTGAAGCTCCATTAAGTTTCATTTTGACTTTAACATAGTAGAGCAAAATAACACTCAGTATGATCAGTGTGCTCAGTGTGCTCAGTGGAGAGGCCGTAGTTTGTCAACACTGCTGATCTAAAATGAGTGAGTACATGTTCAAGTGTGTGTCTAATATTTTCCTGCCTGTTTCTTACCCTGTGCAGTTCAATGCCTCTCCTAGTCTGCACCTAATGCAAATCAGACTGCACTGTTACATGCAGCAGGTATCTGAGTACGTTCTGGCTTATCCAGACGTGTTATTGGGATTTGGGAGAATCAAACCACAACATCTCATGGTTTTACATGTATTTTGATAAATTGGTTTAAATTGGACTTGTCCTGGTGTGCATGTAAACATAGCTGCAGAGGCTGTACTAGCATTGAGTAATAACTGGCTGCAGGTGCTGGGGTTTTAGGTAGTGACCATTCAGATCAGAGAGAGAGTCCTTTAATGTTTCAACGAACTGGATTTCAGCATTGGAACCCAAATGAAACTCATGTGAGGTTCATTCTGCTTTATGATTGAATCGATCAGCATTACAACCATTATCAGTAAAAGCTATATTTGATTTGAACACATTTACCTTGTATTTGTCTCCTAAGGTCATGTCTATGGAATTTAAAATAAAACGCTTACATAAAGTCCCTTAAAAATATATATAAATAAAGAAAGAAAGAACTTTGAAGACTTTGACAGAAACACCTAGCTGCATACATTATAGTCTTTTACATTGGTGACTCTGTGCAGTGGAAAAACAGCCGGTGCATTTCTCCATTTCGTCATGTACTATCAGCATGAGGTCTGTGTAAGTTTACATCTTGTGGTTTACCTATAAGAGCATAGATGTCGTCTATATGTACAGGACTGGATGAAGTGTGTGAATGTGGCTTTGACTTTGGGGAAAAAATAAGTACAAATCCAGGCTCAACTCAATGCAAAATAGACACCAGTTATTGTAATTCACTGACACTCATTCTTTTCAATTTGCTGCCGGACAATAATAATAATAATAATAATAATAATAATAATAATAATAATAATAATAATAATAATAATAGCTTTGGGGCTCTGATAATACCATTTTTAAATAATTTTGAAAGATGATGGGGAGCCAGTGTAGGGAGTTAGTATGACTGTACTGTGCTTATGTGTCTTTTTTATTAGTCATCAGCCTGACTTCTGTATAATTTGGACAGTTTGGAGACATTTCAGAGATTTTTGACTAAAACCTGCAAGTGTTACTTTAAAAAAGGATCTATACTAAGGTTGCTATGGAAACCAGATTGATTGATTGATTTTTTTTTTATTTGCATAGAAGTTGTTAATTCAACTTTTTATGTCTTAAATCTTATCATATAGCCAAAAAATAACCAAGATTTTTTCCAATAGTGCAAAGAAAAAATAATGACCCAAAAATTATATATTGCTTCAGCTTCCATATATTGAACGATAAGTCAATATAGTAATTATCATGACAGGCCTAAATTCATGTGGGCATTCGTTGAGAGGCACCAAATTTTTCGAATACTTTTGAGATATAGTGTGAGTTTGAGATAGGCCTAAAGTTAATTAAATCCATGGAGTCAAGTGTTAGCTTTTTAAGAAGTGGTTGTGCAACTGTGAGAGAGGCAGGGAACTGACCAGTAGATAAGGAATAGTTCACAATGGAGAACAAGTGAGCACCGATTGCATGGAAAATGACTTAGGGAGTTTGGAGGTATGATGTCTAACTGACAGCTGGAGGAGCTGTCAGTTAGCAGTCAGTTGAAATTTACTTTGGAAATCCTTGCTTGTCATGGCCAGCCTGTGCAGACAGTAAGGACAACCTATTTATCAAGCTAGTTTCACTCTATTGGCTAAACACTCCAGAACTAATCGGCTTTCCCACTGAGAAACACAGAGCCAGTGCCGTGTGTATACGTCCTGCTGGAGCAGCCGGTGTGGCCGTCCTCAGTGATGCACTGCTGTGGTTTTGTGAGGTTACGTGTGCTTAGGCCCTTCGTCTGAGTCATTCTTAATAAACCATTCTTTTAGTATGAATGAAGTCTGTCTTCATGCTTTATCAAGGCTGTAAATAGTGTGGTTGAAGTGGTGCCCAAAACTATATTCCTAGTGGTGTTTCTCTGTGCTGTTCTGACCCAGTAACCCATGCCTTCTCTGCTCCATGTTCCCAGTAGATTTACCACGAGCCTCTGGGGAGATGAGCTCATGGCTGGAGGCCTGGAGGGATCCTGAGCCAGTCTCCTGCACTGTCTGGCTCTACTGCTGCTGGGTGGGAGAAGCCCCTGGCAGCCTCTCAGTCTGGGGCTGTACTTCCATGATTATGAGGCCTGAGCCGGGGACAATGTCCTGGCAAGGGAATAATTAAAACCGTGTCCGGAGCCCCAAAAATGGCAAAAATCAAGTAGTAAACAAGACATGCAATGAGCTCTAATTTTGAGAGATGACCCCAAGAAAAAATTATGAAAGACGACGTATCACCTCAAACTTTCATGAGGCCAATGGGAGCCCGACCCGGGAAAAAAAAAATCAATATTGTAATATGGCCCTCAACTGTACAGAAAGTCGGCCATATTGTATGGAAACCAAAATACATTATGTTCATGTTAAACTAAGACAAATATGTTCTAAAAATATAAATCAAAAAGCAAGAATTATTTAAAAAATAAAATAAAGAAACATCAGATGTTTTGATGTTGGAGATGTTGTTTGAAAAGTATGAAAACGTTCATATCTCTGATAGACCCAATGGAACATTTGTGCACATTGACACCTTCAACGTAATGATTAATGATCTATAATATATTTGGCTATGATATAAAACAGCTCCACAGAGCTCCCTTGAACATTTGAATGAAAATAATGAAAATTATACTTTGTCATAGATCATTCAAATTTGGTACTCATATTTCTCAGGACATACAAAACAAAAAAAACAAACAATGAGGACATATCTCTATCTCCAATCTTGCAAGTGTAACAATGTGAATGTGAAAAGTGTGAATGTGAAAAGTGTCTGATTGTAATGAAGGGGTAATAACATATAAACGCTGATATTGGGGGGAGAGGTGATGTAAGCGGGGACTAGAGGCAGGTCACTATCATTGTCACGGTGGTGTGTTCCTCTTGGTCGGCTCCATATATTACTGTAAGATGCCGTGTTTTCATCTTTTCAAATATTTCATCTGCAAGTTTTAAGTTAAATAACTGTGCAGTTCTAAAGGTGCACTATGTAACTCTTCAGGTGGAGGGTTACCCTTAAGTTTATCTCTGTGTAGATGTTATTGTTTTGCCTGGAATGTTCCACTATATTCTGGTGCACCTGGGAGACCATCATGGTTCTCTTTAACATCAACATCTATGGTTTCAGTTGCAAACTCTGAAGTATTTTCCTCAATCTGGAACTCTTCAGTGATGACCTCTTGAACATTTGATATTGTGTCTTGGGTCTCTGTTGAAGTTTCTATAGAAATTGGTACCTCCTCAATTATCTCAGTAGTTGGTTTTAGTTTCTTCTTTTTCTTGTTTTGCTTCTTTGTGTTTGTCTTCACTTCAGTAAGGGCATCTGGAGTATCTTGTACCATAACTAATAAAATGTGTTTCATCACAGGATCAGCTTCAGTTTGTGTTTCAGACAGACGTTCTATTGAAACTGTGGGTTCATTCTTCTCTCTCAAGAGGGTCAGCAAAAGCTCCTCTCTGGCCTGCCACTCCAGAGCGGCTTCATCAAACTCGATTTTCTGGTTGTCAAATTTGAGTTTCCAGACATTTCCTTGTTCCAGGAGGCCTCTACGTTCTTCCTCCCACTCCTGCTGCATCTCCTCGTGGGCTTGTTTTTCCTCAGTGGTTTTATTGAACTCAATTTGAAGGTTCTCAAATTTAAGTTTCCAGACATTGCTTTGGTCCAGTAGGTCCATTTGCTCTGCCTCCCACTGTTGCTGCCTCTCTTTGCTGTCATGCATTTCCTGAGCAGATTTCTCCTTTTGCAGTTGGTGAAGGAGGTGTTCTCTGTCTTCTGTCCACTCCTGCTGTTGGTCTTTGCAGAGGGCCTCGACGTTTCTCCTCCCCCTGCTTCTCCCTGGCCTTAAAAAGAAATTTTAGGCGCTCCATCACTGGCTCCAACCTACCGTCCATTTTTAAACGTGTTGAAGTATAAATGTGTCTGTTCTGATACTATCTCTAAGAAGACGATCTCTTCTGAGTGAATTATTCTCGAGCAAGCAGCTGTCTGTGTCGTCTGTCCACTGGTTCAATGTGAAATGAAATTGAGAACACAAGACCTTCCCTCACAAATCTTGGACATTCTATTTGTGTGATGATTAAAGGAAAGTTTGAAACATTGACCCTGCCATAGTAACCGGAATGAGAATTGTTACCAGAGGTTACAAGGTGCATTCCACACACACACCAACTGAGCCAGATTTATTTTCTATTTAAATTGCGTTAATTTTTGAAAATTTCCTGATAAAACTCCTCAATGCTGGTGGCAAATCCTCATGTCTAAAGCCATAGGTCTGTAGAGCTTCTATGTCTGTAAGGGAGAGGAGAGAGAGGGCCTGTATGACTGAGTTTGATCCATGAAATCTGGCAACCCTGCTCTCGTCCAGAAAGTCATTAATTAGGTCCAAGCCGAGGACAATGTCCAGGTGAGGGACACATAATTGTATTATAATTATAAATTAATTTTAACATTTGTTAGCTCCACTACTTTTAAATGTCTGAAATTTCAAGAAACCTATAGTATACAAGTACACCATTATGACCAAATTACAATTACATAAGATATTTAAGGAACTGCAATGCTCAGTTCACAAGCCCACGTCGCCCATAACCCCAAACAAGAATTCTCTATAACTAAACAAAAGCATGATACACAACTGCACACAAAAACTTGACAAATCTGATGCGATGTGCAGTAGTTGCATTAGCACGCTGATTGTGTTGTGATAGCACTCTGAAGGGGGAGTGACTTTGTGCCCATCTCCATGTATGTACAGAAGCAGACAATAGCAGACTAGTTGAGAGGCAGAGGAGCTGCATCCTGGCTGTGGCTCCATGTTCTGGCCCACACCTCTGTCCTGGTGCCAGAGTCTACACTTTCCACCTCTGAGCTGAGCCAGGGCCAGATTACACGTACCGCAGAGACACATCCAGATACAAGCCATTTAAAGATGGATGCAGGCCAATTCAGCCAGTTTACTATTAAATGTGACTTGTGTGTCTCGTTAAATGTCTTGTACCTGATTTTTTTTTTTTTTTTTTTTTTTTACTTCTGAGCAAAATTTGTCTTTCCCAGTACAGATATATTGCATAAGCAACTCTTGAGGTTAAAATAAGTATGCTGCATGCTGTCTGCATTTAATCATAAAATGCTGTGTCGTCTGATAATTAGGAAGTGCGCATTTTGCATGCTAGTTATTGTTAGATTTACTGTCATGGTAAAACTCTGCATCATTGTGGTGAATAATTAGGATGCTCTGAATGCATACGGTAAGTGAGGAATAACGTTAGATCACTGCAAACCATTTAAAATTAGTTCTAGTTTAGCTAGTTCTGTTTTTAGCACGTTTTATTTATTTATTTTTTTTAAAGCAGTCAAAGTCAGCTTATTGGAATGCTACTTGAATGTCTTTGCAGTTGCAATAGTAAGAGTTTCGCCCTGGTGCTCTTCTGGTTCACCGTTCTATAACCTCCTCCATTTTAAACTTGTGACACTGTCTTTGGCAAAATTGTGCGAAGTGCATATAAACTTTCAACAGCAGTATTCATATGTGCTGGATACAGGAATGTCAGAGGCAGTACAGGCACTGTTTTAGACTCTATAGTCTGTATTTTAACAAGTTTATCTAAAATGTCACAATAAGGCCAACAATGTTTATTACAGACTATATAAGACCCAATTAGACTCATTTAGTTTATCACAAAAAAGTTAATTTAGTGTTTAGTACACCAATGTATGAGTAACTATATCCACTTCTAGTCTCCCACTACCACTCCGTCCTGGTGTATGTCTTGTAGAACCAAATGGACGTGCTCTGTTTCTTGAACTGTGACTGAACTTGTTGTAAGTGAGTGGAAATGCTACACAAACACTCCGCCCCTGCTCACGGAAAACCCCACCTACTTCCTCTGGAAAACCCCGCCCACTGCCTTCATCTGCTGCCAGTCCACAGGCGGACATTTTCCCCATGAATCAGGGAGGGGGAGGGGGGTATGTAGGGAGGTGAGTTTTCTTTGTAGAGGTCATCAGGGGGCACCATATTATGTCCACTACTGTACATACTACTTAGTTTATTGCCAAGTTTTAGAGCTAGTCAAAAAAATAAAAAATAAAAAAAGAGACTCAGACTAGACTACACTCAGCCAATGGAGAAAGCTGGTTAGATACAGTACCTGCTTTCATTTCCAACTACTTTTGAAAGACCATAATCCTGATATTTTACTAAGTTTGCTATAGATGGAGGATGAGCTTTTCCTACAGCTAGACTCTCTAAAACTAAGAATTGCTCTTTCTAACTTATTTTTAGATTTGCTCTTTCACCTGCATGTCATACTCAGCATCACCACCGCAGCAGCAGAACTATTAGTCTCAGCCTCTCCATATCCTCTCCACCACCAGTGTTCCAGCCACATCAGAGATCATTTTAATGGTAGAAACCAGTATGAGTCTAAAGAGTTCCTCATGTTCTCAATCTGGGATGGCTTAATGAAAGCAACTGAGATGGCGCTTGTTTTGGGTTGATGGGGGAAACCGAGGTGCCTGGAGGAACCCAACCCAGACACAGGGAGAAACATACAAACTCCAAACAAACAAGCTTGGGTGACCTGGGAATCGAACCCGGAACACTCTTGAAATGTGAATGTTAGCCACTCAACCACTGTGCTATAATGTGACTGGACTATCTTTTAACTTTTCTAAAATTAAGATTGAGTTCACAGAGCGCATTTTAAACATATCCAGAGGCATCTACATCAGACATATCAGTGAAATATCAACAGCTACTCTCAACAACATTGCAGAGAAAGTTATATTATGTAAATTTAATCCTTGTAGTCTTTGTGAATTGCTGTTGTTCCTATTGGGATTTTACTTGTTATTATCTTAACCAAAAGTACTATGTTGTTTTACCCTCTTCACAATATAAAGTCAATTCCATAAACCACAACTCCATCACATGTGGAGAACAATACTGACTATGCCCTGTCTGCTGTATTCTAGCTCTAATAACACATAACTACCCTCTCGTATGCAGATAACAATGGAGCAGTCTTCGTGCCATGTTTGACTGGATAAGTGGCCCACCTCTGTCACTAGACGCCTCGTGGAACTATGGACAGAAATCCCCTCATACAATTTAGATCATTTGAGACTTAGATGGCGAGACACTGAAAGAATAATAAGGGTTTCTATTGTGCCCTGTGTGGTGGCGAGGTGGGTGTGGCCATGGCGTGACCAGCCGGTTGCCGTGACACCCTGGTTTCTCACGGAGCTACCTGTGACCAGACGGGACAGGATTGTGGTCAGTACAAAAGCGCTCCAGTCAGGTGCCAGCCCTGTGTTTGCACATTGTCTGTTAAAGCCTCACCAGGGGCTGGGATTAGACTGTCATGCTTCAGAGATAGTTCGTGGATAAAATGGGGGAGAAATATACCACTGGACAGAATACATACAAGAAATATTGAGTAGAATTAATTGTGTGTGCGTCACCCTTTTCCCTCTGACTGTTATGTTGATGTAATCCAGGCATGACAGCGATATATCATTATTGTTGTCAGCTATTTGTCAAGTTGTCATTTTTTTATTTATTGTGTAAATTTGTATAGACATAGTATTCAGACATAGTTTCAGGTTTTAGCACTTCTGCCTCACAAGAAGGCACAGGCTTCTGGCCCAGCTCCCGCTGTTATGATTGTGCCTGCATTGTGGTTTTGGCAGAGCCAAAGAGCCCAGACTAACCAAAACAAACATGGCGAGGCAGGTGAGCGTACTTCAGGCTATTTTAGCAGAAATACAAACTGAACAGTGAAGATGTCTGTGCTTTTCTCTCAACTTGGCTTGTTGCACTGTTGTGACACTTTAGCCTATCAGATTTAAATATTCATCATGACGTACTGCCTTTTCCCAACCGATTTCAGGTTAGTTTGGGGTATTTTTCAAAATTATTGTAAACATAAACATGATTTTTAGGGTTGCGAAAATGTTTGTGTTACCGCATTGTGCCAAAACTATTTTGTTCTGTTCTCCAATTTGTCTAAGTAACAAGTAACTACTTGTTAACTTGTACATTTTTGCCTTTTCTGACTGTTTAGAGCCTCCACAGTTCGTACAGTGTGCAGCTCTTCTGGGGCAAGAACAACAAGCAAAAATCAATTTCCGCATCAGGGTTCGACCCAAATGGTTCTGAAGTGCATTACCGGATCCCCGTCATCCCCTGATGCTTAGTTTAAACAGAGAACTGCACCCGGATGGCACAGCGAGGTTCCGAAGTGCGTTACCTGATCCCCTGCTCCCTAGTGCAAACAAGGACCTACACCTGGACAGCACAGCGTGGTTGCTAAGTGCGTTACCTGATCCGCGTCACCCCCTGCTCCCCAGTGTAAACACAGAGCTGCACCCGGGTGGCACAGTGGGCGGGACAGGAAGTCTTCTGTCAGTTCAAACGCTAATTTCCTGTTCTAGGAGGACCCGGCAGGGGCATGTTCATGGAATGTTGTTTAGGAAAGAAATTAAGTGTTCGAAATGCAAACACTCGCTCCACTTAATCATATTTAGAGCATTTCTGTCCAAACAGTTTAGTCAAATAAACACTCCGGCTGGAGAGGGGCCGCAGAATTAGAGTGGACTTAGATTTACGTTTTTTGGTGGAATTACATAAAGGTTTATTATGGGTTCACGTTCACAGAATAAAGTTAACCCTTTCTGAGGCCGATATACACTTATTGTTACAATACACGATAGCTGGAACAATATTTTGGGGGGTTAATGTCAGTTGTGTCTAGTACAGGGGTTCCCAAACTTTTCCGGCCTCAACCCCTATTTTGCGTTGAGTTAGATTCTGGACCCAAACAGAAAAACAAAATAGACATTTGTATTTATTTGATTTTGCAAAACCGTTCACAGCTAGGTTTAGATTTATTGTGCAACTTAACCAAATTCCACTAAAACATTCTGAGTTCAGTAAAAAAATATAGAATAAATGAAGTGTAATCATTTCAGCATTTTGAAATCATCCTTGGCCTAAAGTAGCTTCAATAAAGGATGAGTTGATGAGTAATATTTTACTGCAGCAATATATATCGCACATCGAAATGTGTTAGAGTGACAGGCAATGATATGTATCATTTTCTCACAAGATATATTTTTATTACTTTTTTTATTACTACTTGGTTTTATTGTGGGTTAGTTCTAGTTTAGTCCTTGTTTAATTCTGGGCCAGTTAGTACTAGTCTAGTCCACATTGTGGTCAACTACTGGATCGGCAATTGGCAATTTTGCAGGGCAATGTTGGTAATTTTGGTGTGTTTTGGTGTGTATAGCCCTGATATTGTACTAAAATAGTATGATGTAATGTCTTAGTTACTCAAGTAAATGTAACTGAGTATTACTCATCTCTGTGTATACATCAGTAAATATTTAGTCTACTTACCCACCTCTGGCTTTCCACTTTTTCACTCATCGTTAGATTCACTTTCACTCTCCACACCCGTTTGTTTTTCCAATCCTGTCGCACCAATAACTTTCCTGACCAGCTCCACTGCACCACATCCCCTGTGATGGATGCCTGTGCTTGGGCTCTGCTTCTCCTCCATCACCTCCATCCTCCAGGAGACCCTCCACAATCTGACGTCAGCACTTTGTAATGCACGGATACCACCCAGGAACTAGACACCTCCCAAGGGCTCTTCTGGCCCCATCTGGACGGGACTACTTTAGGTGTTCAGAGGAGGAAAGCAGACACGGTGGTGATGGAAAGGAGGAGATTTAATGTTGTAGATTTGTACTGGGAAGTGTTTCATTGACAATCGTCCCGTGGAGGGTTTTGAGTCCACAGTATGGCCGATCAGAGCTGGAGGAATTTGCAGAAAGTGATCAGCAGTAGATGAGTGAGATATTGTCGCCAGCTGTGGAATTCAAAAAATGATGACTGAGAACGACCGAGGTGAAAAGTGTGCTAAAAGTCCAAATTAAAGACAGGGTTTTACATTTTATGGGGTATGAACTGCTAACACTCAACATATTGAATCACCATGTTACCCTTTATTGTTTAGAAAATGCAATATTTCCCGGAAACAACGTATTTACATATTTTATAAGTTCCACTTTCGTTTTGACGCTCTGAGTCTATTGAATCCACTGTATCAGGTTTGTATTTGTGTACAGTTTTGTAATATCATCATATTTATGGAGATTTGTCATGTAGGAGCATGGACAGACTCTAACCATAAGGAGGGTCCAAATAGGGGAGAGATAGCTAAAATCCTGGATGACATATAAAATCTCTTCAGGCCTGTCTTTGATAAGGGAACAATGGTCGAAAGCTAAACCCCCCATTAGAACAATAAAGGGAGACATGGAATCATTCGAGATATATTCAGTGTTCCTGTAGATCTATGATGTTTGACGTCATAGTTATTATATTTCTTTTCTTTGATGATGACCTTAAGTCTATCATGAGTCAATCCCTGAAGTCCTAGATGCACGTTTTTTGTGTCATTGTGGCCATCATAATACGGCAAATATAACATTTTTAAAATAATAAAAGGTGATCTAAATATGTTATGTGTTAGCAGTTAATTCCCCATCAAAGTAAAAATCCCTTTCTTTAAGATTAAGATGGAGCATATGAGAAAAATTAAACAGGGGTATGAGGATAGTATGGTGGGCAGAAAACACAAACAGTTAACTAGAGCTCTAAAACTCGTACAACCATCATATTTAGCGCCTCCTTGCACGGTAAACGCACAACACCTGCATGAGGAGTAGCGTTTACCCCGGGATTAAAAGATCAGGTTTCTGTAATGGACTGATTCTAAAATGTAAAGCATTCAACTCAGTCAACTCAACAACTAAAGACAATCAACACCATGGTGAGCTGAACTGTGTGGTAGGACCAAATTTTTGGTTAATTGCGATACCGTGGATTAATTGCGTTAAACCTTGGATTTAGTGCCCTACCATGGAGTACATGTGCGTAGGCAATTTGCACACCTGCAACACTACACATCTTCAATATTTTGATTTCTTTTGTTAGTTACTAGTTATTTTTAGCTGTTGTTATTCATCTGCGTGTTTCATTGTAATATATATTGCTGTTAAACTGTGTAGCCGTAGTCAGCCTCCTAGCCCTGCTCTGCATTATACACACATGTAGCTTTGATAATTGTGTAGGGTAAATTCAAGGATTTACATTTCCCCTGCCCTGAAGGTTGCACACCTTTTTCATTTGCATTGAGAAGTGCTAATCCCATTTGTGCATCCATCATAATTCTGTTTCCTCCTTAAGGGTCTGTGTACTTCACTGTTGGGTTGGTTCTTGTTAAAATGCACAGCGGATTATTCACCACAAATACTGTATCACGAGCCACGTGAGAGGCCATCAGCTGACTGCCGAAGTTATTTCAATGACAGCAGACTTATAGCACCAGAAACCTGAATCACACTATCGAAAGTTTTTTTTATGTCGGTCTAACTAGTGACAGCAGAGCCCAAACAACCTTAATTTAATTCCTGTGCCTTGGCGGACTTAAAGGAGCAGTACAATTACAGGTCATCAGCGTATAGATGATAGGAAACACCACTCAACTGCTGGATCAACATGCTTAGAGGGAGAAAATAGAACAAAAACAAAGCTAGTCCGACAACAGAGCCCTGAGGCACTCCCTACAGCAGATCAACAGACTCAGACATTATTGTTGTTCGCAGATACACTAAAAGATCTACCAGGTAAGAACCAAGTCACTCTAAATAACATAGGACCTGAAATCCCAGCCATGGAAGAACCACCCGTAGAAAGAAGACACATCATTCAACTTCCATGGGGATATTATTAAGCCTGACTCCAGGAAAGACAAAATGACCAGAAAACATAGTTGATATTTTCTTAGTAACAATTAGCTCTCATTAAACTATTGCTATTGCCATTTCCCCGCATATTATCACAACATTACTGTACAGTTACGGCAACTACAGCAGCTCTGCAGGGACAGGCTCAAAGTGCAAAACAAATATTACATAGAGACACTGTGTCATGTGTTTAGTTTTTCCAGTGCAGTGCTGTTTTATATCCACTCTGCGCAAGGGATCACATTAGCAGCTCTCATCTTCCAGTCTGCGTCATGTGTTTTACTGGCCCCTGTCCTCCTCCTCCTCCACGGTCCGGATCAGTCCTAACCCACCATGACTCAGAAGTGTGCAGGCCCAGAACACACACACAAGGCCAGGGCAGAGGGAGCAGCCAGCACCCAGCAGGATGTGTGGGATCGACACAGAGGAAGCAGCACAATCCAACTCCACTACTCCCACAACTGGAAACACACCGTTTATCCTGTACACCAAGAGTTAATAGTCTTATATTATCTTGCATTCTGTCTTTTAAAGGGGCTACATTTCGCTATCATCTGAACTTATTTTATTATGTTGTTTCCTCATCAAAAACATACCTGGAGTTGTATTTTGTTTCATTCACACGTATAACACACAAACCCTGCATATTTAAACTGAGTTCTTCCCTCAAAAGGATAACACCCTTTTCCACCTTGTGATGTCAGGTGGTGATAATGAAAGTGCTCCACAGTTTTTAAACCCCATACACTATCACTAGACTCATTTGGATAATTTCAGCCCTAGAATTCCTGATCTCTACTAAGCAAAAGGTAAGAGGTATTTGCTAACTTAAAAACTATGGCTACGTGACATCACAAGGTGGAACAGAGCATGTTGAGCTTTAAAGACGTAGACAGGCTGTGTCATTCATGTACGTTTGAATATTGGCTGACATCTGAGGCTTGAGTGTAGCCTTTATCTATTTACTTGCAATTATGTAAAGAAACAAAAAATCAGGCTCTGGGTCAAACATGAAACCTTTTTTTCAATTTTTCTTTTCAAACTGAAACTTGACTGACGTAAAACTATTATCAATATTTATGAAAAACTTAAACTGCGCTTAAGTTTCTTCAGACTGCTTGTGACCAAAGCTAAATAAATCATTCAGAGTTTCTTCCAACACATTTGAACCACTCACAGCCGTCACTCTTTCTGTTTGACAACAATTCATCAACAACAATACATCTAGGAATTATGTAATAGTTTAAAATGAAAACTTATTTAAAATCAACTTATTTTCTATTCAAATTCCAGTGTGTTAACCAATCAACTGGACTTGTCTTGGACTCGGTCTTGTCTTGGACTCGGTTTGTCAGTCACTAAAAGTCTCGATGAGTGAGATCACATTTCATGCAGCGCTACTGCCGGTTATTAACCTGCACCAGAGACCACAGCCTAAACCCTAGTTTAGGCTGTGGTCTCTGGGTCTCTGGATTACTCACTGAATAGAAGAGCATACGACTAAACTGTAAACTATATTTATGCTACTGCACACAGAAGACAGAGGGGGGGCTCTAGATTACCCCATAAAGTGCACAAATCCACTGCATTTGTCACAATGTGTGTTTGGTCTGTGTAGAAGCTGTCCCCAGGCTCAGACTGCATACTGTGTAACTACAGTGCAGTGGTCCTATGATTTCTAAAGCATTAAAATTAACAAGAGGAGCTCAAACGGCACACTGAGCATTGTGATGGTGCCTGTGGATTCAGTTGGGAATCTATTCTGACCCGAGGCAGGTGTCCATCACAACAATTTTACCTATGGATCAGACCTGGACGACTGAGGGATTACAGAGACAACTACAGGGATAGTTACCATGTGGACTTGTGAGTGCAGCTTTTATAGTCTGATCTGTCTGTAACCACAACAGCACAGTGATGGTCAATGTCGTCCAAAATATAGCTGATCCACAGGTGTCATAGATTTTAACTATGTAGCAGACACAAGAACAATATGTCTTCTTTAATTTTTGTATTAATAGCCATGGGAAAAATATTAAAGTTGGCGATGTCTTAATAAGAGTATGTGAGAGCTGAGTCATGTTCCCAGGCCTCCCTTACCACAGAGCCCAAAACAAAGAGCTGTTTTTATGCTGGAAATGGCAGTTTAATGTGCAGAGCCTTGTGTATCCAGCCCATTGTTTGTGCAGAGATGTGGGCTCGGGTTAGCTGCTCTGCCAGACTTTTCTCTTCAATAATGTGATGTTTTACTTCGGATTCTGTTACAGTACTTTGTGGTCGCTGGATACAGGAAATATAAAATTGGGTTAAAGCTACTTCTACACAAATAGCCATGAGAACAGCCAGGAGAGGTGGTGCAACAAAGAGGAGCCGTTTTATAATTAGGTCCTTATTGCTGATTGGTTAAGAGAGCAGATCATGACCTCAATGTGACCTTGTCTGTCAAATGTGTGTTTTCATCACACACTCTCTCTCTCACAAACACACACACGAATAGGTAGATAAAGCATATCCTAGCAAACAAAGTTACTTACAAAGCAGTTTTATTGTTATTGTGCTCATGCAAAAAGGTATGATCTACATGACATGACAACAGGTGTGTACATCGTGGTGTATGTTCTCTACTAGCTTTGACATTTCAGCAATAAAATGTAAAACTGTAAAAATTATATTACACAATTTTATTATATCATTTCATTATTTTGTATTTCATATATCAAATGACACCTCTACTTTGACTACGTTCAAATTTATTTTAACGTTAAAGAACTTTGAATTACTTTGTGTACAAATTGTGCTATACAAATAAACATCTTGCCTTGACTACCTGACGCCCAGATTTCTGTTGTCACATTAACGTATAGATACAGGAAGAGGAAATGTCTTGCCCATGGACACAATAGTTGTAGGCCTATTCATTGGTTTCAGTCAAAGGATTCCTTCTTGAAATGTTGATATAGCAATAATGCAAATGCAAACCAAAATACCACCAAAAAAAAGGTCACATACTCTAATATTTCGTTGGACCGCCTTTAGCTTTGGTTACAGCGTGCATTCACCTTGGCATTGTTTCGATAATCTTCTCCAATGTCACAAGATTTATTTCCATCCAGTGTTGCATTAATTTTTCACCAAGATCTTGCATTGATGATGGTCGAGTCTGACGCTGCAGCTTCTCCAGCACATCCCAAAGATTCTCAATGGGGTTAAGGTCTGGACTCTGTGGTGGACAATCCATGTGTGAAAATGATGTCTCATGCTCCTGAACCACTCTGTCACAATTTGAGCCCGATGAATCCTGGCATTGTCATCTTGGAATATGCCCGTGCCATCAGGGAAGAAAAAATCCATTGATCAAATAACCTGGTCATTCAGTATATTCAGGTGTCAGCTGACCTCATTCTTTGAGCACAGACTGTTGCTGAACCTAGACCTGACCAACTGGAGGAGGCCCGTACCTATTTGCTTAGTTAAATCCAGGTGGATATAATTGATTCTACCAACAAAGAACTGAAGGCACTGCCATGGTGACAATGCTATAGTTAGTGGTGCATTGTGTCTGTATTCTTTTAAATTTGTGGGGGAGGAAGAATGGTTTACTGGGAGGGAGCTGAACTCAGAGATAAACTCGGGATAGTTTGACCTTGAGTGGGCTGTGGTCTGTAGCCCAGAGGATTTCATTATGAGTATCCTGCACTGCGGCATGTCACACAGTAGAGTCTTTTACAGCTTCTTTGGGGAAATTAAACAATATGATGTGTTTGGTAGTCTGGAGAAAGCTTCATTATGTAGCTTCATCATGTAAGATTTTTGAGTTGATTATGGGTATATGTAATGTACAA
Source organism: Periophthalmus magnuspinnatus (assembly GCF_009829125.3). NCBI lineage: Eukaryota > Metazoa > Chordata > Actinopteri > Gobiiformes > Gobiidae > Periophthalmus > Periophthalmus magnuspinnatus. The sequence goes on along the minus strand of NC_047145.1, from coordinate 8,590,702 downwards.
AAAAAATGACCAAATCAGTATAAACATGATGCTGTGTAAAACCAGCGCCAAATAGAGATACTCATACTATTTTCACCTCAAACTAGGTCTAAACCAGATCAAAACCAGATTAAAACCAGGTCAAAACCAGATATAAAGCAGGTCTAAACCAAATCTAAAACCAGATCTAAACTGGGACCAAATCTGGTCTAAACCAGGACTATAATAAGACTAAAACAGGTCTAAGCTAGGTATAAACCAGGTCTAAACCAGATCGAAACGAGGTTCAAACCGAAATTAAATCAGATATAAAGCAGGTCTAAACCAGATATAAACCACGTATGAATCAGGACTAAACCACCATTGGAAAGTGTCATAAATGACATTTAAGATACAATACAAATGCAATGCAGCAACAATTGCTAGGATCTGTGGAAGCCTAACAATTTTCAGCTCACTCTTCACCCTCATTTCATGCTGCTTTCTCTTCTTTGCCTTTATTCCACAAATGGAAAGTCCCAAAATATTTTAATGAGCTCTTTCCTAAATAAAACCAAAGGACCTGCTGAAACACTGAGAACCACTATTTCCCTGTTTATTTGTAGTGTTACTAAATGCTTCATGAGCTTCTGCTGTTGTCCTCAGAGAGAGTGTATCTCAGTGCACGTGGGCCAGGCCGGGGTTCATATTGGGAATGCCTGTTGGGAGCTGTACTGCCAGGAGCATGGGATCCAACCTGATGGCCAAATGCCCGGGCATCACAGCCTGTGCAGCCCGGATAACTTCTCCTTCAACACCTTCTTCTATGAGACCGGAGTGGGCAAGCAGGTGCCCAGGGGCGTGCTGGTGGACCTGGAACCCACTGTAGTAGGTAAGGAGGATGTGAAGGCTTGTAGGGCTGCAACATTTATTGTAATCAAATCAAACTTGCAACGTCAATGTGTGCAACTAGCCAATCACAAAGACTGCAACGTAACACTTTAAAGTTCGACTCGTTTAATAGCCTTAATAACACATGAACAAAGGCTTCCGTCTTTCATAATGAACAAATTGTTTATTAAAATGATCCAGTCTTAGTAACTACTTCATTAATACTGTAACTCAAACACCACACTTAAGTTGTTACAAATCTCGAATCATTCTTAAAAAACAATTTTTTTCATTATGAATTAAACCTTTCTTTGTACTTTGTTACCAAAATGTTACCAAACAGATTCATGCATTTTTTAAATAAGGATGGAAAAATATAATAATTTATTGAAGCGTGAAAAAATCAGCAAGGAAATAAACTAGAATCAGATCAGAATCAGAATCACTTTTATTGATCCCCGAGGGGAAATTCTCTTTGTTACAGATGCCACCAACCACAAAATAGAAAAATTTTAAATAAGTAGCATCCTAATAATTCCCAGTGTTAAAAACAATAAGAATAAAGTAGAGTCAATAAATAATTAAAATAGAGTCTATAAATAATTCACATAACAACATATTTGCATCAATGTACAGACTAAACTGATCAATACGCAATACCAGATTCATCTTCATTTCCATATGTTTTCAGTAAATGGTTCAGTTCAGGTGTTAAAGCTGTACATTCCTTGTGTTCATTTGCTCAGATGGGGTGCGGAGTGGGGCGTACCGTCAGCTGTTCCATCCTGATCAGCTCATCTCAGGGAAGGAGGATGCCGCCAACAACTACGCCCGTGGATACGATTTGGGGCAGGGCATAATCCAGTCCGTCATGGACCAGATACGCAAACTGGTCAGTGCACTCACCTGTCTGTCTGACAATTAAAGCTGCACTGTGTAACTGTGAATTTACCATTTTGATATTTCTTATGAAAATACAATGTAATAAACAGGGAAAAATGTCACCATCCCCTCATCTGGGTGTATGCCATCATCACATTATAGAGTCTGAAGCTACCTGTTGCTTTGCCTAAAATGTTTCATTATATAGCATTAAGCCATCTCCATAGAAACAAACAAGGGGTGCCACCAGGCCAAACATTTAAGTTCAAACTGCTGAAATATTTTTGCTTATCTGACCACTAAACCACAAAAAAGGATTTAAAGGTGCAGTCTGTAACCTGCTTGACTCAATGGAGAAACATATATGTCTAGCATTTTTCTGTGCAAAAATACTTTGAAAAACATACATTCTAACTGTCAGCGTGGTCCCCTCCTGCACCCTGCACCTTTGAAAATAATGTTTTGTTTTTTATTAGTCTTGTCTGTATTAGTCTTGTCACAATGCAAAAATTTCAAACTTGATTTGATACTAAGGAACAGAGTCGATACTCAATTGTTTCTGATATCACAATGATAATTAAAAATACTCTTTCTTTAGACAATACAATGTGATTTTCAACATTCAACATTAAATCATAGTACTTTAATAGAACTTTCTTTTATATTACCATGTGACCTTATACCCGTGTAATCCCTCAGTTGCCCAGGTAAGTTCTATAGTGGTCCATAGGCGTGTACTAGTCCATGTGGTCTTATACTTCTGATACAGCTCAAGATCATTCTAAATCTGTTCAGAAAAGGTTAATTTCTGTCCTGTGAATGTGACTTTCTTAGTAGCGATACTTGTTCAAATGAGCATCTAGTTTTGATACTAGTTCAGTGTCAGATTTTCGATACTTTTTACAACCATAGTCTGTGGGGAGAGGAGAGAAGCAGAGGTATACAGAGTGAACAGTGCTCTGCTCTCCAGGGCTTCCTCCTCTTCCACAGCTTCGGAGGGGGCACTGGCTCGGGCTTCACCTCTCTGCTGATGGAGCTCTTGGCCGACGAGTACAGCAAGAAGACCAAGATCTAGTTCGTCATCTACCCCTCACCCCAGCTCTCCACTGCAATCGTAGAACCTTACAACTCCATCCTCACCACCCACACCAACATGGATTACTCCAACTGTGCCTTCATGATGGACAACGAAGCCCTCTACAATATCTGCCAACGCAATCTGAACATTCCGCGACTGATGTACAGCAACCTCAATCGTTTGCTGAGCCAACAGGTCTCCAACATCACTGCTTCCCTGAGGTTCAGCGGCGTGTTAAACTTTAACCTGGCAGACTTGCTAACCAATTTGGTGCCATATCCACGGATCCACTTCCCTTTAACTTCTATGGCTCCTGTGATATCCCCCGAAAAGGCGTACAATGAGCAGCTAACTGTCGCTGAGATTACTAAAGAGGTGTTCCAACCCACTAGCCTGATGGTAAAGTGTGATACGCGTCAAGGAAAGTATATGTTGTGTTGTTTGTTGTACCGTGGTGATGTGGTACACCAGGAGGTGAATGTGGCAGTTGCAAGACTCAAAGCAAAGAAGATGTTGCATTTCGTGGACTGGTGCCCAACCGGCATTAAGGTTGGCATCACGCATCGGCCACCCACACTGGTGCCAGGGGAAGACTTAGCCAAAGTGGACCGGGCAGTCTGTATGCTGAGCAACTCAACGGTGATCACGGAGGCCTGGGCGAGGCTGAATCGTAAGTTTGATTTGATGTTCGCCAAGCGGGCCTTCGTGCACTGGTACTTGCGTGAAGGGATGGAGGAGAGGGAGTTCTCAGAGGCCAGAGAGAACATGGAAATGTTGCAGAAGGAGTACAAGGAGGTGGTGCGCGACACTGTAGAGTGAAGCCGAAATAAATAGAAATACAAGAAACACGATTATTTATGTTTTTCAGAGTAAGTGGAAGCTTAAATTGACCTTATAGCATGTTAGAGTTGTTTCACATATAACATTCCAGACAAAGCAACAATATCTTCATGGAGAAAAGAAGAGGCCAGACCCTCCACCAGAAGTGTCACATAGTGTACCTTTAACACAATATTGTGTCTATACACCTATACATATACACAAACACACACATTCTGCTCAGTATCTTTGCTGTTTCTAGTACTGCATTTTTCTGGACTGTGGTGTCTGATGTTTTTTCCTGGGATCTTCTGTAGCCACTCCTCCAGTTTGGGGGTCACTGCCCTGAGTGTTCTGATGACCACAGGCTCCACTGATGCCTTCACCTTCCAGGCCTCCTCCAGCTCTTCTTTGAGCCCCTGATATTTCTTTAGTTTCTCATGTTCCTTTTTCCTGAGGTTCCCATCACTTGGTACTGTGATATCCACCACAACGGCTTCGCTCTGCTGTTTATCCACCACCACAATGTCCATTTGGTTTGCCATCACCATTCTGTAAGTCTGTATCTGGAAGTCCCACAGGATCTTGGCTTGATCATTCTCCACTACCTTTGGAATTGTTTCCCACCTTGACCTTGGGGTCTCCAGTCCGTACTCAGACAGGTGTTTCTGTACACTATGCCCATCACTTGGTTATGATGCTCCATCTGTTGGGACCTTGTCCTTAATGTACTTATGGATCTTGGATGTTTCATCCAGGACTGTGTCTCTCGCACTCACTAGTCCTCGACCTCGTTCCTTACGGCGCGCATAGAACAACATCACATGAGTCTTCCATTTGCGTTGCCAGTGCTGAAATACAGTTGGCTTAAATCTAGGACTCTCTCTAATGTCAATCCTCACTACCTGAACCCCAGCACCTGCAGCATATCATTAATCAGTGTTAGTGCAGCCTTTGCAGCTCAGTGAGTGATTCTAGAGGTTCTGAGTTTTCACATGAAGCATGACCTGTCCATATACTGAGAATGGAATGGAATGACTGTAAGAGCACATACCATTTAATATGGTATGTGCTCACAGTGGGTGGAAGAAGAATCAATTTCTGCAGTATTCACAGGCTGAAAATGAGCAAAAACAAAGTGGTGTCTCTCTCCTTATCAGAGCTCATCAGGACTGACCCCTGGCTGGACCTGTGTCATGTGTCTGTGCTCACAAGACCTGATCTCTCCTCCCCCTTCTTTCTCAATTGTGTGTCTCAATTCGACGATTGCACACTTTGTTGGCTGCATTTGAAGGACACTTATTCCCTTCCGGCGCGACAAGGCTTGTCCCATTTCATGCACCCCACGAATGTGGTTGACAAATGTGCCCTGCGCTTCCACCATTTCCATGGAGATCGTCCATGAATAAAGTGTGCATCTGAGCAGACGTCTCACACTTCTGTATCCCATCATACACGGCGCGTGACTTCTATGAGAGAAACAAGATATATTTTCTTACAGTTATGTAATACTAGCTACAATTGGGAAAAAATCACCTATAACATTATATGTGCCTATTGAGAATAATTCCTTACTTCATTCAATCTAAAGAGAAATAAACGCCTGTGACGATGATACCTTGACTCTTCTTCAGTTAAATAATAAATAATTAAAAGTAAAAAGTATTATTTTAGAGTCCATTTTAATCGTTTAGCTCATTAATCAGCAGCCGTTATGGTTGCTAGGCAACATAATGTAAGCAATGTAAGCGCACAGACAGCAGTTGACATACACTCCATGGTGTAGGCCTGTCCCATTTCAGCATGGCTTTTGCAGTTCAAACTGCTTCATTCCTCTGTGAGACTGTAGTTAAGAGCTAGTTTAAAATGCCTTAATATAGATCATGTTCCGACTGTAACCATTCTGACCACCTTGACCACATTACCTCAGCATATCCCTCCCCTCTGCCCGGTAGCACCAGATAATCCCCTAAATTCATCTGCCTCAAACTAATCCCAGTGTTTGTGAGAGAGGCCAGACTGTAGCGTGACTCCAGAGGTGGGAAACAGCTCCAGTTACCTAAAACTAGGGAACTCTAGCTCTACTTCTACTTTTTCATCAGAGCCAAATGATAGAACAAAACAAAGATACACAGCAGGGAAAGATTACAGTAATTTTGTGGCAAAAAATAGCAACAACTTTGTGGTTAAATATGGTAACCATGGTAATGTTTTTGTTCTTCTTTGGGCTGGCCCTTATTTAAGAGTCTTCTTTGGCCCTAGTAGTGGACCTGGTATTCATGGGATTCAGAATAATGAAAAGTTTTAACTTTTTAAAACAAAATATTATATATATATATTTGAATGGGAAGTCCTCAAGAAAGTCCTTAAAATGTTCTGTTAAAAGAACAGTATGCAGCCTGGACTATGGTATTAAAAAAGTACGACAATTACAACAGAACTTGGCTTGCCAGAGCCTTACCCTGCAAACAGAGGACACATACGTTTTTCTCATTCTCAGTATATGGACAGGCCATGTATCATGTGAAAGCTCAGAACCTCCAGAATTCACTCACTGAGCTGCAGAGGCTGCACTAGCACTGATTAATGATTGTGACCATTCAAATCAGAGAGAGCGCTTTTAGGTTTAAACCAACTGGATTTCAGCACTGAAACTCGCAACCCAAATGAGAGACTCATGTGAGGCTCATTCTATTTTCTGACTAGATAACTGTCTTGAGAACCAAAACACTAGATTATAACAATGTTTTTGTAATTAAATGGTCCATGCGATTTCCTGTTGGATGTTATATGCTGTTTTCTCATTAAAAACATACCTCGATTTGGTTTGGTTTCATTCACACATTTAACACACAAATACTGCATATCTTTCCCACCTTGTGATGGCAAGAGCTCCACTATGTTTTTAAACTCCATACACCTTCACTAGAATCATTTGGATAATTTCAGACCTGGAATGGCCTATCTCTAATGAATGAATCACAACGTAGAACATGGCATTTTGTAGACAAACTAATAATGCAGGGTTACTCAAACGTGTGATTGAAACAATGAATGAAACAAAACACAACTCCTGGTATGTTTTTGGTGAGGTAACAACACTCTAACATGTCTTAAAGCTTACACGAGTAAATTTTGCATTCTCTAGAACACTTAAAAATAAACAGAAAAATATAATGAAGATTAGAATTAGTCTTTTTAGTAAGACCTGAGTCATCTTCAAATACTCCACTGAGATGTCTTGCCCACATAGTTGTATCAGAGGTAGTATTTGGATTTTGGACTCCACCTGCAGACACCCAGACATATACAGTATGTGAGGAGCTCTGAAGATATTATCAGGAGCAGAGATAACATTTAGCTCTCAGACATCAGGCTATGATCTGTGCAGATACAATGTCTCTGTCTGTTACTCTTTGGTCTTTGGTGCAACTGTTTGGTCTGACCAGTGCTGAGACAGGACTGATGCCACCACTGGAGGTATAGTATGATGAAAGAAATACTTCAAAAGTACAGATACAGAAGAAAAAATATTCACATGTAAAAGTAGCACTTCAAATGTTGACATAATTCACAGTCGGATGATGAAACCACCACACTACAGCTTACACAGGATATATAGAAAAGCTTTTTGTCTGGGGAATGTTTTTCTGCTCACATAATTAAGTTTAACTGGTGCGATGCTGTGAAGAACATGGCAAGCTGGATAATAAAAGTTGCAAGATTCAAGAGCATGTGCCGAGCGAGATTTGACCTCCTGACATCTGTTGATACATCAGTTAAACCAGTGTCAGCTGTGAGCTCTGTATTAAAGTCTGAGGTGTTAAGGTAGAAACAGTTAAAAAGCTAAACAGTGAAAGATAAATGGAGTGTTATGAAGTGTTAATGTTGACTACAGTGAAATATTTTAAGGTTGTAGGTTAAAATATCTATAGTTACATCTTTATGTGGAAGGGCAAGTAAGAGACACTTTGGCTCCTTCTTGTGGTTATTTGTATATACTGCAAAAAAGAGGCATTTGTGAAAAATAATAGTAAAAAAAAAAACAGGAAAATACAACATCATTAATTACCAAAAAGTGTATTAGCCCTAATCAAGCTTCCAAACCTTTAATATTACATTTTATCAGAAGGTCTATAGGAATAAATGTTCCTTAGAGTCCTTACTAGTGTTCCTGCTGTCTTTGGGTAACACACCTCATTCACATTTCCCACTCCAGCCACTGTCACCCCAACAAAAAACCTTCGAACTCACTATGCACCCACTTTGCTATGACAACCCTGTACGAAAAGCAGCAAGATGGAAACCAAGAACCAAAACTCCCTGCTTGTTTTTGTCTGCAGTGAAAGTTCAGCGCTGGAATGTTTTGTATACCAGACCAATATGGCCGCCTGCAGGCCTGCTCACAGACCACACAGTTCTTGGCACAGCACGGCCCCGGCCGCCACAACAAACAAAGTGTAAACTGAAGCTGATTATAATGTGCGCCATGGCCCCTGAGCTCTGATTGTACAGTGGGGCCCCCAGCATCTCCTCCACCACATCCCTGGGCCCCGCACTGGAGGCCCTTGTGCGTATGTGTAATTACCTGCACTGCTTGTGGTGTGTGGTCAGTGTGTTTGCAATGGCGCTATGTAACACAAGCTCCAGGCCGAGGGAGCTGCAGGGGATTCTGGGTAAACTCAATATGCCACAGTGGGTTCAAATGCGTACAGGAAAAGCGGGCTATAATTAGAGATAATGTGTCTTTCATTTTCATTTTGTGGAAAATGAGAAGACAATGTTGACCTTGTGTTGCATAGGCTGGGTTGTCACCGTTTTCAGAAACCTGACAAATTCATCTAGCTAATTCTGCAATGATTTGTACTTATGTGTGGAGGGATTTTAGCTTTGTGATCTTATGTTGCAACAAACAGCAAGCTCCATAGCACATCTCAAAATTAGGGGTGTTTAAAGTATCTAAACCTAGTATCAAAACGAGACACTCATCTGAACAAGTATTGATACTAAAGAAGTCACATTCACAGGATAGAAATGAACCTTTCCTGAATAGCTTTTAATCTTGAGCTGTATCATGGACCACTATGGAACCTACCTGGACAACTCAGGCCTTACATGGATATAAGACCACATGGCAATATAAAAGAAAGTACTATGATTTAATGTTGAAAATCATATTCTGTTGCCTAAAGAAAGTGTTTTGGTGTCAGAATCAGTATTATAGGATAATGTAGTTAAAGTTAGTTAAATGTAACTTTCTGGAGGTGGCACATACCTGCATGATTCCATAGAAACAAAAAGTTAAAACCATACTTTAGAACATCCATGGAGATAAGATACATTTTATGCCATACTGTGGAATATTATAGCCAAAGGAACAACATTTCCATAGAGCCAGCTCAGAGTAAGGACTATACTGGGGTAATGGGTACAGCCTCTTTTAAGGCCCTGTACTTGTTTTTTTTCCCAGTGTATTTAAATAAAATTTGTCTTGCCCCAGTACACATATATAAGCAGCCCTTGAGGTCAAAATAAGTCAATTTTGTACTGCACAGAACACATTAGCATCTGAAAGTTGTGAAAAGTGTTTATAAACTCCTGGGGAATAATTGGGATGCTCAGAATGCATAAGATAAGTGAGGAATAACTTCAGATCACCGCAAACCTTTTAAAAAAAACTAATTCTGTTTTTCATGTTTTTCAGACACAAAGTTTCAAGACAATAACTATAAACCCCCATATGTTGTAGGTGTAGTCTCTTAACAAGTGCACTTCCTCTGTATCACTTCCCCTCTGCCCTTCATGAGAACTTTCGAGCTGAGGAGCGTTCCATGTGTTCTCTGTGTTCTCCGCTTCTGTTTGCTTTGACAGAGTTCTAATGTGTTTGTGCAGCGTCAGAGAGGGCTCCTGCTCCTGCCCTCCTGATCCTGTCTGAGCCTGAGAGAAAATATACTCGTGAGGGGGACATTAAGAAGTTACTCTCAGCCTATAGGTCATTTAGAATATTCTGAACACAACTGTTTACTTTATTCATTACAAAGGATATCTGTGTAGTCTGAACTCCTGAACTACAGTTAATCCAATAGCACAGACTCTATCTGGGTCATGACCTTTGAGCAGACTGGACATGTGACCCCTGCACTCATTAGTCACTACTGTGTTATTGTGCTCATATGTATCTAATTATGTGATCTCTGACCTGTGGGATGGCAAACACAGGGATTATGTAGCTGTCAATGTATGAAAGATGAATGTGAGTACAATGGACAGTTAGCGGTTAGCACATCAAAGTCCTCCTCTGTCTCTCCTCTGTCTGTCCTCTGTCTGTCCTCTGTCTGTCCTCTGTCTGTCCTCTGTCTGTCCTCTGTCTGTCCTCTGTCTCTCCTCTGTCTCTCCTCTGTCTCTCCTCTGTCTCTCCTCTGTCTCTCCTCTGTCTCTCCTCTGTCTCTCCTGTCTCTCCTCTGTCTCTCCTCTGTCTCTCCTCTGTCTCTCCTCTGTCTCTCCTCTGTCTCTCCTCTCATCCCAGCTCTTCTCTCTTGCAGAATTTGGGCACAATGGAAGCCTTTGTGGTACTCATGCAGGGCAGGTACAAAGGAACTAGATAATTCCCCAAAGACTGTAGTTCTGAGAATGAGGAGTGTTTGATGTTCATAGTAAAGTCCGAATACAACAAGTGTGAGCAAAGTTCAACCCTCTTCTCTCAGGTTGGTAAAGCAATTGCCAAAAGCCTTGGATATAAACAAGGTACAAGGTAGATATAAGGAAGTGTCCACCAGCAATCTGACCAGAACTGAAGAAACGGCTTGAACGATGAGCCAAGAAACATCTTCACTCCTACAACAGTTTGTCCAGTTGACAGATTTAAACTTAGTCATCCAGATCTGATCCATAGCAAAAAACGGAGGAATTACACAGAAAACAAGGTACAAGAATATTGTCCCTGTAGGTAAATTCATCATCTGCATTTGACCCATCCTTCAATGCTCCCGGGGCTCGTCAGGAGGGGACCCATCTCTGTGAACTTGTTGCCACGCTTGGTCAAGCTTGGTTAGTTGGAGGACTGTACATGTTTGGGGCTGATTGGGGAAACCAGAGTGCCCGGAGGAAAACCGTCCAGACACTGAGGAAACATGCAAGCTCTGCACAGAAAGGTCCTGGGGATCCATGGATCAAACCCGGAACCTTCTTCCTGTAAAAGTGTGAGTGCTAGTCGCACAGCCAGCAGAGCCTCAAGCCATAAACTAATCTGATTGCACTGTGCAATCAGATTAGTTAATTTCAGTGTAACAAAGCAGTTTATTGTTCACCAGTTATTTGAAACCAAATTACATTTCTCTCACCTCAGATTAACAGGGTTTAGTGGTTTGCTCATTAATGATGCAAAAACATGAAAAGTTTTTCAGCCTCATGTGATGTTTCAAATTCACACACAAATATTTGATCAGATGTTTTCAAACTTCGCTTAATTAGCCCAGTGATCTTGTGTTTGTAGCTACACAGGTCAATAGCAAATGTCCAGTCACTGCCAATTTTATAAACACACCACTAGCAAATGGTGGTTTTGTGAATTAAAATATGTCCATAGTAACTTAAGGCCCTGCACAAGACTTTTTTTTCTATATATTTGAGCAAATTTTGTCTTGCCTCAGTGCACACATATTGTATACACATCTCCTGAGGTCAAAATAAGTCTTTTGTGTATTGTTTACATCTAATTATAAATCATTTGGACTCTAAGAGAGTAATAACTTTGGATCACTACAAACAATTTAAAATGGACAAGTATGCTTTTTCATGTTTTAAGACAAAATCACGTACAGCGCCTTTACCAGTAATAAAATAACTGGGTAACTTAGTCAGTATTTTAATGCAGTTTTTTGTCAGTGGTGTGTATGTTTTTTCATTCTATTTTGATTGCACACAAATACAACATGACATTTTTATCTTTTTTTTTTATTTTACAGCTTCAAGACCATTTCTCATGAGCTTTCACGACATCCTTCTCAGATACAGTCTAGCCAACATGGAATCTCAGAGATAAGTCCACACTGCTACCTTTGAACGACATGACAAACATTAGCATCACGAGATAGGGTCAGATCATTTTCACATTACAGGCACATACTTGTGTGTCTGGACTGTAGACTGATGTGATGTTTGCAGTGATACGTACTTGGTTCCTCCCTGTCTGACGCGCTCTGAGGTGTAAATGGATTTGTGCTGTGACCTTTCACCTCTGGGTTAGCTCTGCCTTTGATTGATTAGCCTGTTAGCATGTTATCTTGCTTAATATTATAGCTGTAGCAGAAAGCAGCTAGCACGTGTATCTAATGCAGGATAGAGCTGGAACTTGTTTGTCCGAGCAGTTTACATTCCTACAGTCTTGTCACCATGAGAATCAGATTTATGATTAAGAGCTTGTTCATTGTTTTCATTTTTGGATAATGACACAGAAAAAGTATTTTTCCATCAAGGACGCAAATTTGTAAAAATGACTTTTTTTGCTTATACCTTTTTCATGAATTCATTCATCTAAAGTTGTCTCTTCTGAGCACTCACAAATGTTCAGTTTGCATTTTTCCTCAAGCTTACAGATAAAATTCCAGACTTTTCTTACACAGTTTTTAAGATTTTAGAAGAGAAGTGTTATCGTTTGTCATCTCCCCAAACGAAGTGCGCAGTGAAAGCAGCCAGTAGACTCTCCGGCTCTGAACATTTGACTATTCAAAGTCCTACATAGCACATAATGCTGTTTGGTTAGCCATGCTGCTCATTTGACTCCCAACTTTTGCTCCCAGATGGATTTCAAATCTTGTTCCAACATTTAAAAACAAAGAGACAGAAAGTATGGTGGTTTTCACACATGTTAGTGCGCTCTGTGGAGCAGCCCCAGTGGCACTACGGGTACTAAGTATTTGTGTATGTGCTAAATGCATTGGAAACACTGAAAAAGTGAACGCAGTTGAGATTTGTGTCTTTTGTAGCTCCTGTGCTCTTGGGACCAAATGAATATGTAAAATGAGATGTTTTGGCCAAACTGCATATAAAATTAGACAATGCAGATGATATTGTTTAGCTGGTGCTACATGATTTATCAAGATGAGAGCAAAATAAACAAGAACACTTTTGAAAGAGAGGTGTCTTAAAAGTGATATAAATACATCACTTGCACAAATCTACATTTGCAGGTTCTTAAAGTTAAAATAGCATAATAGTGACTTGGTTTTGAAGGCAGCTGTGGTTTAATAAAAAGACACACTTTACCTGTGACATGTTGGTCCTGTCAATTGTAATCCACAAAAGAGACATGCATCCCAGCAGCTGTCCTATCCATCAAACTGGGTCCACACAGTGCACTGGGCCTGTCCACATGAAACAAACTGGCACAAAGTTCAACATCTTCAGCAAAAGTGAAATTATTTTATTGTGGATAATTCAACCACAGTTTTTTGTTTCAAAGGACTTTATAACATGAGATTAAGAAGGCAAGTTTGCGTAGCCCAATCCAAACAAATAATAAGATTCAATATTTGTGGATCGGACATTTCTTTCAATGTCCCATTGAGGAGGCCCCTGCCCTCCACTTATCTCTTCTCATTAGAGCCCGAGCATGAGAGCCCTATTGTATTTGTAAAATTTTGAGGAAAATCATAAAAACAAAAATATAGACAATTAAGTGGTACGATAAATTAGAGTACGACAAATAAAATTTGCTACACAGACATTCATTATTCATTCTGAACAAAAACACCAATGAAGATTGTGTATCTACATCCACATTCGCATGGCCACGCCTCAAAAAAGTCAAGGGCAATTTAAAAAAAAAGTTTGTCATAGTACAATGAAATCTGATACACTCACTCTTTATGTGACCCTGAGCAAAAAAATTCTATGCCAAGCACACCCTATCTCCAACGTGAAGGCAGCCATTTTGAATCAGAATATGTAGATAGCCAAAATCTAGACCGGGTACTTTAACAAACTTGTCCTAGAGGTTTTTGTCTGACAGACTCCAAACTGGTGCAGTATCATCAGGACATATCTGTGATCAAAAGTTGTTAAAAGAATTTGTATGAGTCTCAGAGCATGGTCATAATGAGCTCTTAACGAATGACCTGGACATAATGATATGCAATTTAAACTTCTATCTTTAAAATTTGCTCTTCAGCGCCCCCTGCACAGAAAACATTTGTTTGTCGATGATATGTTGATATGCGTACCCTTCCACAGTCACAAAGGTTGTCTTTTATGTCCATCATAAAGGTCATAGGTCAGCCAGTTGTAGCCACATTAGTCTTCTGCAGACTTGAGTGTTTTTGAGTGTTGGAGAAGCAGATAAACACTACTAAAACGGTTCTGGATGATTCTTCAAGGCTCTTTCTACTGTTGCCATTCCAAGGTTAGTGTCAGTGTTTGTATATAGGCTTGATACATCAAGAGTAAAGAGGATCTTTGGATGTTTGACTCTAACTTATTTGAGTTTTGCAATTAAGTCTGGGGTGTCTCTAATGTAATTTGGATAGAGGTCAGTGTAAAAAAACACTGTAGCTCTCATGTCTGCAGTCTGGGACTATAGGTTTTCCTTTTGAAATTCTTCCAGGTTTTAAATTCAGACCTTACCTGAATTCAGGGTTAAGGTAAGGCTTTGGTTAAGGTTAAGGGCCAGGGGTTAGAGTTAAGATAGTGTTAAAAATATTTTGCAATATCGCCGTAGCTAAAGCTCCTCCTGGGTTAAAAAGTTGTAAATATTGTAATAACGTAAGAAAGATCTGTAAACTCAAAGGAAGAAAAAAATTAAAAGTATAAAAATGAAGAAAAGAAAAGAAGAAGAAGGGGTTTCAGACTTGTGGTTCCCAGACAACCACTGGGGTTTTGTCTTGGTATGCTCGCCCTTGTCCCCCAAAATGTAGAATAGTTTTTAAAAAGTGTTAATATGCCCCATCCCTTTATTCACCAAATGGGGAAAAGTTGGGATTTTATAGGATACAGCAAACAGGACACCCTGAAAAAGTAAATTCAACAACAGACAGTCAGTCTAAAGTAGCAGTAATGTCTGGCATGTACATGGACCTGTGACCTCCAGAGCAGCTGCTGACATGTTTATGCTCCTCCAGTGATTTACCCCCCCCCCCCCCACACACACACACACACACACACACACAGCCTGCACAGACCTAAGCCACAAGTATGATTTTAATGTTCTATTTGAATGGAATTGTGCAGGTGATGTGCCACCTCCAGAAAGTTAAATGGTAAAGCTTTAAAGTATGAAACTCTGATTCCACTCGTACTGTCCATATTGACGTGTGTGGCAGAGCAGAATACTGATTAGCCAACAGTTTTTCAGTTAGTCACTCTCACCTTTTTTGTTAACGTGGACGCTCGTATTGATCACAGGCTACTGACAATGTGTCGTTGAAATCCTTGTTGTTTTTTCTTGAGTTTCCAGACTTAGATCAACTAATTTGAACATTGTTGCCCATGGATGATACATACACGCATATTAATGCATTCCCTGTTACACTCAGCTCCGGGGCCCCAGCTGCCGAGGGGCCCCTATAGGTGAGGAGGTCAGGAACATTAGCCACCATTTGTAACGGAGAGAGTAGGCATGTCCAACACGTCCCACCTGCCACTGTATTTACACAGCGGCGTTTGGCTTCCATCAGGCTGCCACAGGGACCCGAGCTCTTAGCCTGGCTCCAGATCTACAGTGTGTGAGAGGGGCGAGGGGCCAGTTACAATCCCCACAAGAGATATCACGGCCACCCAGAACACCACCCCCTCCATACACTCTGGCAATAAACCAAATGTCCACCCGAAGAAGAAAAACATTCACAGTAAAGTAAAAGTTGTAATTGTGTAATTTCAATGTAAACACTAGTATCGATATCGGTGCTGATACTGGAAAATGTAATGGCTCATGTATCGATTCCCTATCTTCCAATACTCATCCAGTACTTCAATTAGCTATTTTGAGAACACATTTTTACCAACTTCAGTTGAGCCTCAGACAGAGCAGTGCCACTGGTGAGCTTCACCACCTCAGGGAGTGTTGATGATTTCCTCTGCAAAGTATCAATACTGCATTTCTGTAGTGTTCATTTAATGTAATTTAGCTTCAGTTAAATCTAATATTAGTCCTATATAGTATCACTATTAACATGTGACTTTTAAGCGCAGTGACTAGGGCAGCGAGATCAATCAAAATCACAATTTGAAGTCACAAAAGGAAAATGCAAAAAAATTTACCCTGTACCTGACGCAAAATGTACAGATATATTGTATAAGCAGCTCTTGGGGTTAAAATGAGACACCTGCGTACTGTTTGCATCTAATTATAAGGCAGTTTATAGTCTGCACAATCAGGAAGTGCACTATTAGTCTATTAGCTAGTCATTGTTAGTTTTACTGTGGCGTCAAAATTCGGTTTGGCTTCTGAAAGTTGTCATGTAAACTCATCTCGGTGGATAATTAGGATGCTCTGAATGCATAAGGTAAGTGAGAAAAAACATTGGATTGGACCTCTGCAAACCGTTTAATATGAACTTTTTTTCTTTTTGTTTTTCGCTTTATTTTTTGGAAAATACAGTCTGATCCCATCTGATCCCATCAATACTCCCATCTCACCCCTGTCTCTCACTCCCCCTTCCCAGAGTCGATGCACTCTTGTGGGAAGCTCCAGGGGAAGGGGCTGTCTCTGAGCGAGCCCCCAGCCGAGTGCGCAGAAGGCAGGCAGACTGAAACATGCCTGTGCCCGGAGCTCAGAGGTGGGGGGCTTATTTGCGGAGCAGCGGGGCACTGGTTAAACTTTGATCACAACTCATGCACTACACCCCCTCCCCCTCCCCCTCCCCCTCCCACCACACACTGACCATAGGGGGCAACGCGCAGCTTGGTAACGGGGCCGGCCTCTGCTCTCAGTGTGTGCTGTGGGAAAACTCTACAGGACACATACATTTAATTACATAAGGTGGGATGTAAAGAGAATATGCTATTTGATGGGGTATACATTTGTGAGATTAGGATTTGTAGCTGTTCGGATAAAACAGGGCCCATTTAAGCCAAATATAGTACAAACATTGAGTTTGGCTGATATGTTCTACAATGCAAAAATGTTTTCAATATCTAAGAAAGTGTTGCTACTTGGTACTAAAATGAAGTTATATTATATTATATTATATATATATATATATATATATATATACATATATATCATATATATATATATAAAATAAAATACGAAATTATATAATATAAAAACAAATAAAAATGTATAAGTGTATATAATGAACACAAAGTGACACATTTCCATCAGCATAGTCCATTGGACACACAGCTCCTGGCTTTTTCCCACAGTATCTGATCCTCATGCTGACAGGCCGTGCCACAACACTATTACACTCCTCCACAGCTCCTGAACAGCAGAGGGGGGAGGGGCAGGGCTAACCCAACATGTGTGTGGGTCAGTAGAATATATGACCCAAATACTTAGATGCAGTGTTCTAAATGTGTGTTGTGATGAGACAGTTTTTCACTAAAGCTCATTTGTGTGAGTGCACTTAGTCGTGCTGCCTTCAGAGGCTATGCAAATTATGAAAAGTGGCACTTGTTGAGTTAAACATTGCGCTTGAACAATAATGCAATTTCCACTGGAGAGCTGGAAAATTATTTTGATATCAGAGTTGTAGAGATGAGATAACCTTTGCCCTTTCATCTGCACATGAAGGTAGCATCAGTCTTGTATTATGGATCCAGACCCATGGGGCTCATGCCTTTCTTATTTAAAAAAAAGTGAAAATTAATTAATATATCCCCTTTATGATGAAGAGAAGACTGACAGGAACCCTCAGGAGATGTCTCTCATCAGACTGAGCTCTGGATCCTCTGAACCTCCCGAAGAACCTTTTGGTCCACACCTAACCTCTGCACTGTCATAACCCTGGTCTCTAAGCAGACAGAGGTCATCCACTCAGATTAGTTTATTTCAGTGTCTAAATTTACATGCACATGAAAGTCTGATTATAATCTGATTTCTGGAGCTTTAAAATGATTTAAATGACATGTAAACTGCAAAACCTGATGTAAGCATTCAGGGTACTATAATCGTAAATAAATTAGAAGATTTTGCTGTTTGCATGTCATTTAAATAATCTTTTAGCTCTAAAAATCTAATAATAGTCAAGATTTTGAGTAGGCACGCAACTGCAGAGAGTGACATAAAATGAAGGAGCTCATTAGTCACTCATCATTTTGAACAAAGGTTTAGAGCATCACTCATTGATTCTGCAGAAATTCACAATGTTTCTCAATGACTTATTTGATATTTTTTCCTTTCTTTTTTCCTCATAAGCAGCCATATTTGTTCTGATACAGACAGACCATGTGTGCCCCTAATTGGCTAATCCACCTGTCAATCATGCCCATCTGAACTCATGGAGATTCTGGATCCCAGGCAATCAAATGGAGGAACATTAAGAAGAACAGAGGAACGCACGCAGAGGAGGAGCACAGAGTTTAGGGGTCAGAGGGTCACGGCTGACACACCAGAGTTAGCCTAAATAATCCCTAAAGTGGAGAGACGGCACAAAATTCCCCTGGGGAGTTCTCCAACGTGACCCTTGGCTCCTGCTCCTCTGTCAGATAACTACCAGCACTTAGCTCAGCTCCATCAGGTAAATTACAGGACTCAAGTCACAAGCACTTAAAATTAGAAGAGAGTTGTTTTTTTTAAGTAACGGAAAATACCAGGAAAAGTAACCTATGCCAATAAACAGAGCAGACCTACACAACTATAAGGATGCTTTTGTGTCAAGATGCTCAAACAAGAAGTAATCTAATAGCATAGAGGATTTGATGCTAACCTTCAGGATCTTCACAACTTAAACAAATCAAGATCGGCATGAATTCCAAAATGGTTTGTGGATGGAATAGCAGTTTAAATATAGCTAAAACAATAGCTTCAAGGTTTTGGTTTATGAGAGAAACTTAAAGAGTGAGAGTATTAAATGTACAAACTCATCTCATACACTTCAGTTTTATAGGTCCAATATTTGTCTATGCACTTTAAAGCAGTATTGGAATATGTTTCACCACGATGTCCAGTCATCTACTTAATGCCATACGATGTGACTTTTGAGGCAAAAAATACACTAAAATAAAATAATGGGTTTTTTTTCATTTCATTTTGGTTATTGCATAAAAAATCTTGTGTCCTTACTGTGAGTGGACTTACAGTATGGCATAAAACTTTTATCTCCATGGAGAATGTTGTGAAGTATGCTTATAACTTTCTATGTCCATGGAATCATGAAGGTGACGTGGCTCCTTCAGGAAGTTACATACCTTCTGTACCTTAAAAGTAACTGTATGTAGAATTATCTTTCTAAAAAAAACTACAAAAGTACTACAATCACAACTCAATCTGGGTTGCCAGTGCCTTAACCTGCAGATAGAGGACATATACAGGTTTAGTTAGTTACTTTATTGTCCCTGAGGGGAAATTTGTCTTCACAGTCATGTTCACACAGGGAAAAACACCATTTACATACAATATCACACAAACACATCACATACATTGGACAGACACAAGGCACATTATAAAAGTGCATAATAATAATCAGAGTTTCGTGGTCTATAGATTGTTCAGGTTAGTAATGGCTGTGAGTATGAAACTATTTTTGAAACGTTTGCTCATTCTCAGTATATGGACAGGCCTCATGTGAAAACTCAACCTCCAGAATTCACTCACTGAGCTGAAGAGGCTGCACTAGCACTGATTGCTGGGGTTTAGGTAGAGATTCAGATCAGAGAGTAATTAGGACCAAGCACCACAAGCTGGTAATGGGCCTATTATTCTTGGTGTACTCTCGGCGTACACTCTATGTACTCTCTGGCCCCTGAGGCGAGGGTGGAGGGGTACTCTCTGGCCCCCGACATGAGAGCTGAGTGCCTGTTTTGGGCGCCCGCCGTTTGATCTGCCCCAGTCCATGCTTAGATAAACATTCTCAGGAGTATAAAGGGCGACTCAAGAGCCTAATGGAGCTAAAAGCCTCTATGAAAAGAAGTCGGAGCCCATAAATGTCAGAGTGCACGAACACTCACACGGCGGACATCTTGGATCTGCCACACTTAAAGACGCAGGGGATGCACCACACAGGAAAAAAGGAGAGGAGAGGAAGAGGAGAGGAGAAAGAGAGACGAGAAGGAGAAGAGGCTACACAAATATCTCATGAACTTGTCCTAAAAGCCTGAAATGGACAGGGACAGTGTTTGCGTATGGTTGTATTTAGACAGACGTTCCCTGTAATTCCACACATTGACAAGAGCTCAGGTTTAGTCACTGCTTAAGTGTGTGAGTGTACAAAACACACTTTGAACTTGGACGTTAAGTGGATGTTTAAACGGGTCTGTACAAACTAAGAACAATATGGAATCAGTAATGCTTATTAAAGGAGACACGGGGTTAGTCACAAAGGGAGTCATTTTAGGCCAGATGTAATTAGAAAAAATGAAAGCTTACCACTGCTCCTACAGAAATATAAACTGTTGAACTTGAACAATCTACAAAAGCAAGGATCCCTCCGGCTGGTCCACGAAATACTGAATAATTCTGCCCCTACACCGCTCAGACACTTCGTCCAGTGCGCATCCACCGTCTCCTCCAGAACCACACGAGCTTCCACCACCGGACAATGTATCACCCCAAAACGGAAAACTGCTTTTGCACAAACAGCCTTTTCCTACAACGCAATAAAACAATGGAACAACCTCCCACTTGAAATAAGAACTATCACAAACCATACTACATTCTCCTCTGAACTAAAAAAATGGCTTTGGGACAATTACACTTGCCAGCACTGAGGGTTTTTTTATTTTTTTATTGTGTTTTAAATGTAATATGTAAAGTGTGTAATGTATTTTAAGTATGGTAATGTGTGTGCATCAGAGTGTCTGAACGGGATGAATGACTGAGACGTGTGAATGTGCATATAAATTGTAAGTTCTTGTCTGTTTTTTTTTATTATTATTGTGACTAGTGTATTTTTCCTCTATAAACTAGGGACTGCAGATGGAAATTAGCTATTTAGCTATAATCTGGTGCAGAACATCTCTGTTTTATGCTTAATGTCTCTGTACATGGTCCCTTAAATAAAGACTAAACTAAACTAAATATGTAAAAAAAAAATCTTGCTAGTTTCAGTCAAGTAAATGTTTTGGCTACTCTTCCCACTGTGAGTTAGTGACAAAAAAACAAACAAAACTAAACATCTTTGTGAGTCGCTGTGATAGTTAGATTCTCTTGTGAGTTTTAAGCCATGTTATAAAGCTGTTACCTCATCAAAAACATGCGCGGAGTTGTGTTTTTTCCTTCACACATGTTTGAGTAATCTTAATATGCTCAGTGATGTCATAAAGTGGCAGGTTTCAAGTTAACCGCTACCTACCAGCTACCCTGCCTTTTATTTAATAGAGATTAACAATTCCATGTTGGAAATTATCCTATTGATTCTAGTGAAGGTGTGTAGAGTTTAAAACCACAGTGGAGCAGTTCCTACATGCAGGGGAGGTGTCAGATATTTTTGGTTGGAGGAGCTATAGGGGGGCTAAGTTCTTTACTGGGGGAACTCACTTAACATGTTAATTTAGAGTCTTATATGGATCTGAGCGCAACCCCTTTCCCTACCATTTTAGCTTTGTTGTTTTACACAAGTTTAAATGTAGCTATCTCCTGTAGTGATTTATAAAACCTAATATGGAATTCAACATTATAATAGCATAGATCAGAAAATAGTGTAATATAAGC
The DNA here is from genome assembly GCF_009829125.3 of Periophthalmus magnuspinnatus. Lineage (NCBI taxonomy): Eukaryota > Metazoa > Chordata > Actinopteri > Gobiiformes > Gobiidae > Periophthalmus > Periophthalmus magnuspinnatus. The sequence goes on along the minus strand of NC_047145.1, from coordinate 8,569,268 downwards.
TTTTTAAATATATATTTTCGGAGCATTTGAAGCATCTGTTGTCTCCCTCAGCTGTCTCTGTGAGGAAAACCAGCCTTGCAACATGGCTGACATAACCCAAAGAGAAATCCCCTAAGAAACCCTGGCTCGTTTTTATATTTTGCATTGTTTTTGTAAGTGATTATGCTGCCTGGTTCTGTTCTCTGACAGTGTATAACTATAAAGAGCTCTATCTAAAGTTACTTAGTTCTGCTTTAAAATATACAGATTTTTGTTTCTTGTAGATACGATTTAGTTTTGTTTTTTTGTGTGTCTATCCTTTGAAAACACTAGATTTTGGGAGAGCAAGTCAAGTCCAGGTCCTCAAACACATAATCCAGGGGTTCAAATATAAAGTGAAGAGGAAAGTGTAGCCAAACAACCTGAAAATGTAACTGTTGGAATGATGCTGGATTTCATTGTATATTTTAAGGAGACATACTGCAAAAGTTCTATTTAGAGTGATTCATCTTCATTCTCCTGCATTCAAGACAACATTGCTCTGACTATTCCTGTGTCACATTACCCCATTCACATCCATTGCCTTCTACTTACTTCCTTCGACATGTAGTCATTTTGGAATTTGAAACCGGAACCAACTGACTTGTTTCTTTTATTACCGTAAGTTGCTTCAGATCAATATTGTGATTTAAACTGTCCAAAATATAACAGAATGATCTAGAAGTACAATGTATGTTTACTATACAGCAGACAAAAGCATAATATGCCTTCTTAAGTTACTCTCCCACTGTTAACCCTTGCAATGCCAGGTTCATAACTCATGTCAATGCAAACCTGAAAAAAGCATCTATCTCCTTCAAACCCGGTACCTGACATAACACAGTGACTCTTTGAGCTGGTGGGACACGCTCAGCCGTCATGGACCAGATGATTCCCACAAAAGCAGGATGAACCATGTCTGACCTTTGACCCCAGCAGCACGCCTCCAGCCCAAACAGCTCACCGCACTCACTCAGCCTGGATTTAATTACCCCCAGAACTCCAAGGATGAGAGTGAACTGTCCATTTCATGGGATAGAGGACAAGTGTGTGTGTGTGTGGGTGTGTGTGTGTGTGTGTGTGGGGGGGGGGGGGGGGTGTTTGCAAGTGTGGACCTGCTAAAAATGTATATTTATTTTTGCATATCAAATAACATTTCTCTAATACAAATATTTCTTTTCAGCCAATCAAGTGTAGCTGGAGATGCATTGCCATAAAAAGATAAGAGGTTGGCTTCTTATGAAAAAACTTCCAAAACCACTGCTTTTACATAATGTCCCACATTTCAGTGGTGCTGTAAAATTGTATTAAGAGTGAGTTTATGTAATAATATGTAGTAATAATGCAATGCTGCCAGTCCGCACCAGCCCTCTCACGCCCACCAACACTTACACCGCATTCATACTAGACAATGTGGTTCAAGTGTCTTGCCTAAGGACACAGCAATAGTTTTACCACCATTGCCCCACTGTGGCACCTGGCATTCCCTGCGTTCTCCCATCCAAGTACTATCCAGGGACAGCCCTGCTTAGCCTCTGAGAGATTCAGCTCAGTGGTATAACAGTTTTTAGCATAAGCTTAAATTTAACATTGAATTGCACAACTTGTTCCACTTTTACTACTATTTGAGGTGCAGCCTAACCTCAAAAAGCTTAAATTAGATGACCATGATTATCATAACACATGATCAGGTGGTAAACCGCCAACTTCATGTGATGTATATTGAAACTGGCTAATATTCAGATGATAGTTTATTTTGACAACACATGAGCTACAACACTCTGACCCAACATGAGAAAGTCCACTGTGCTACAATGAACACTCTTTTCAGATGAAAGGGCTTTGGTTGGAGGCGGGGGTCCAGTGGGGCGTTTGGGACAGGGGGATGACACTGCTCCTCTGGTGGGGTGTGGAGGGGGGGCACAGAGGGACAGAGCAAGGGCCTGTGAGAGACGCACTTTGAATGTGGATCAGGTTTCACTGTACTCTGGCTCCCTGGTGACATCAGAGGACTGTGCATGTACTTGGCGGGCTGGGCGAGGGGGGGCATGGTGTGTGTGTGTGTGTGTGTGGGGGGGGGGGGGGGGGGGGGGTATGTGGGGGGCAGAGGGGGGTGGTCTCCTGTCCGGCTCCAGAGCTGCTCTTTGATCCAGCTCTCTCCAAACATGACTTTATGAAAATGGATTATTGTGCTTCACCACAGACCTCCAGCCCACTACTCTCATTCACTTCACATTCAAACCTTAAAGAATCATTCTGGAAGGTCCACTACCTGCTTGTTTCTATGGATATGCTATTGCTTTGCCTAAAATGTTCCAATGTATAGCATAAAACTTTCCTATCTTCATAAAGATAAGGTCATATAGGTCAGATCTGTGCACAGTAAACAATTTTCCAGATTTTTTTTAGTAATTGAAATACCTTTAATTTAATGAATGCCATGCCGTGGAACATTCAATATCACCATCATACACATTACACATACAGAGACAGCAGGCAAAGCATTGTGGAGCTCAACAGTGACTGGAAGTAAATTTTCCATTCATTTTTCTCATCCACATTTCAAAAAATTCAAATATTAAGAGTTTGTGGTAACTAATATCCAAAACAGGATTACTTTAAGTCCAAAAAGCACATTTTAAATTAAATATTTGGTGAAATCCTTTATAAACTGTTTCTGAAACTTTATAAACCGCCAAGTTATTAAAGTTTCAGAAAAGTTTAATTATTTACCCCAGATCTGATTACCCAGAGAAAACTTGGAAACTTTTAATACATTTTTTTTTTTTTCTTTTTTTTTGGAAAGTCGATGGAAAAAAATTTCTTACTATCACTTTTGAGCTCCATATAGTGTCTCGGTCAAGCACACAAGAGCAGTGTAAATCAGTGGGAATGGGGATTAAACCGGCAACCTTTGTATTATTGGGCTTACTCTCCTTGCTGTGTAATGCACATCTGATTTATTTACACTAGTGGAGATGGTTTACAGTGGGAGTTACGGCCTCGTAAAGCCGTCAGGACCTCTTGTAGTAATGAGCCTGTGCCTAAGCCTGCACTGGTCCTTTTGTGTACAGAGCAGTGCAGAGTACACAGTCTGGAACTTATAAAGAGTGGAGGGCTTTCAGGGAGAGGGGTCACATGTAGTGCCCAGCCAGAGTGCTCCTGATCGGGTAGAGATAAGACGAACCATGGATGAAGCCGCACGCACACCAATAATATGTCAACATGAACAAGCTACGTTATCAACATAATCAAAGACCTATGAATGGCAGCACTGTGTAGCTGGGTAAAATATAGTATTTTATTGTTAAACTGGAAGACAAAGGGTTAAAAATATAATCTATATAATATAATCTGACCATATCTAAATAAAAATAAATGTTTTCCAGCTCCATCAACTATCAGCTTAACTTTCTACTGAAAAACTATCGCTCCTCTCCCCATAACTGCTGCTGTCAGGCTTGGGCCCACATACTGGAATCTGGTGTAATGTTCCAACATGTTAATCTAAGAACACATCTGTAGTGAACGCTATTTGATTATGTACTTGTAGAGTTTTTACCTGTGACAACAATCCAGGGAAAATTCAAACCACATATTTTGAGAGACTTGAAGGCAAAGGATATTTTACAATTGATTACTGAGAGCAGCGTGAATGAAGCAAAATACAACTCAGGTATGTTTTTGATGAGGGAATGATGTTATGGTTTGTCATTTAAAGTCATTTCTATTAGGCTACATGTTATTTCCAGATCTGAGGTAAACACGTTCAAATCAAATAGAACTCTTACTGATAACAATTCAAATGCTGATTTATTCTTCTTTATAATTTGATGTTTCATTTTTTTAAGACGATTATCCAGTCAGACAGCAGAATTAATTTGGGTTGCCCGTTTCAGTGAAATCCAGCTGGTTTAAACCTAAAAGGGCTCTCTGATCTGAATGGTCACTACCTAAACCCCATTCATCAGTGTTAGTGCAGCCGCTGCAGCTCATTGAGTGAACTATGGAGGTTCTGAGCTTTCACATGAGGCCTGTTCAGACACTGAGAATGAGAAAAACTTGTATGTGATTCTATCTGCAGATTAAGGCTCTGGCAACACAGGTTCAGTTGTGATTTTTAAAACAGTAAGAGCGCAGGCTACATAGAGCTCCTTTAACTTGACACTTTTGGCTACTCCAACCATCTCTTTATAGTGTCAAATTTAAACTGGTCACAATATCAACATTACATAGGCCTACACGCTGTCAAATGAACGCCCTGTGGAGATAAGCACATTCCACACACTGCTTCGGGAGCCTACAGGAGCACGTTTGTTGGTTTAACACTGCTGCTGCCTCAGTCCTATTTCCAGAGTTCCAGAGGAGGGTTTTGATCGCTTTAGTTTGTCGGCTATTTTAATAAAGTGAGCAAACAGGAGGGAACAGACCACCCTTTGTGAAGCGAGGCAGCCCGCGGAGAGCAGGAAGCGCGTGGGAAACATCGTCTCCTCCCAAACTCCTCTGGTGCCCTGTAATCCTCCATGTTTGACCACTGTGGCGTTTTTAGAACAATAATCCCATTTTCCACCTCACTGTGACTGGCTTCAAATGATGTGTTCTTAATTAAACCGATCTGAGGGAATTGGCTCACAAGAGAGTTAATAAAGAGCTGTTAGCTACATTACAGTGCATGCAAGCCAGTTCTGATGCTCGCTGGGAGATATCACTTTTTTACCCCATAAAAAATGTAATGGATCAATATGACAATAATCCAATTTTCCACCTCTCCGTGTCTTGTTTAAATGATGTGTTTTTATTCAACTGGTTAGACAATAAGAGAGTTAGCCAGGCTAAATTTCATTTTTTGTCTTATCTTTAACAATATTCACTTTCAATATAAATTTCCTGAACATGAACAAGATGTCTTTTAAAGGGTCCATATTACACTACTTTTTGATCTATGTTATAATGTTGTTTCCTCATCAAAAAATACTCAGAACTGTACTGTGTTTCATTCACACGTTTAACACACAAATCATGCATATTTAGGGAGTGTTCTTCTCTCAAATTAAATACTAATTTGGATGACTTCAGACCTGGAATTGCCATCTCTACTGGACCAAACGTAAACGGTAGCTGTTAACTTGAAAACTACTGCTTCATGACATCACAAGGTGGAACAGAGCATTCTGAGCTTTGGAGATGTAGAAAGACTAATAATGTACAATTACTCAAACATCTGTGAATGACACAAAACACAACTCCTGGATGTTTTTGAGAAGGTAACAGCATTCTAACCTGGCTAAAAGCTCACAAGAGTCAATTTTGTGTAATACAGGACCTTTAATAATTGCCATTTAACACCAAAAAATGGTTTTACTGACTGAGGACCAGTTGAATTTTGACAATTAGAAATTACTGAATCTCGATCCACAGTAAAAACGTCTGTAGCATCTCAAAAGTATGTAGTTAGCTTCTTTCGCAATCTCCATGGGTACAGGACAACAAACTGCTTTTCTGCATTTCACACAATCCAAGTTGCTTGTGTCCCTTGAACTGAACTTGTAGCACTTCTTAGTTGGTTAAAATCCCATGATATGAGCTAAAAAAGACAAAAATTTCAAAAACTGCTCGGTGCGTCAGCAAGGTAGCCACAAGAGCAGCCAAACACTTGGCCTATTGCGTATGCTCTGGGTTGACATAAGAAAAACTGAACATGATTTGAAAATCTGAGACCTCCTTCTCTAAATGCATTGTATCAAGTACTTATGACTCACTGTACATAGAGTTAATGTTATCAGTAGGGATCGCCAACATAGATTTTTTTTATTTATTTATTTTTTATACCAATATCTGATATTTTTAAAATTCATAGCAAAGCCCACAAATTTACCTTGAAGTTGAAGTGAAGTCAGATTAACTTTTGTCAAAATAATAACATAGTAATTTGTTCTATTTTGATTTTAATTCATCAGTCAAAAAATGGCACACAGAGAATAGATAGTCAAAAATATATGTATATATCTCGATACCAATGTAAAAGGGTCTGCATCGATATCAGCCGATACCGATACGAGCACTGGTATATCGTCCATCCCTAGTTATCCTAAAGCTTTGCAAAAGTCCAGTTTATAGACATCACTGTGTGTCTGAGACGGTCTCTGCTCTGCTTACACCTCTGAGAAAAGAGCTCCTTAAAGACATGGAGACGACGTACAGACAGCCCCCCCCATCGTCACCAGAACGAGCCCATGAGGGGGCAGCTGTGGAGGAGACAGGGCCTGCTGAGAACCTCCCTGTAGGCCTACAGAGTCTGAGGGCTGGAGGATGATGAGCAGGAGAGGGGTCAGGGAGAAAGTCAGAGAGAAGGTTAGAGGTCAGCAGAACCCCGTATGCTGGAGGTGACAGAGGAGCTGTTCCACTGTGCGACCAGCGTCATGTGTTTGTTTAAGCACAAGAGGAGGATGGTGAATGAATGCAGACTCCCTGGACAAGTGGTGTAGAGCAGGAAATCGCATTATGCTCAACTGTGATCGACACTGATTGACTAAACGTACATTTAAAACACAACCACCAACAAATGCATTATGAACTTTTTTTTCCCCTTTTGGACAAGTATCAAAAATATCTGTAGCCTGCATTCTCAGTTTTTTGTTGTTTTTTTTTATCACAAATGAACCTGTGTTGCCATTGCTTTTATCTGCAGATAGAGGACACGTACAAGTTTTTCTCATTCTCAGTATATGGTTTGCCATCTGTTTGCCTCCATGGAGCTTTGCCTGGAATGCTCAGTAGTGTGGAATTAAACTTAAATATCTTCATGGAGACAAGCAGCCAATCTTGCTGACAAGGGAGTGGATGTTTTTCAAGGTATTTGTGAGCAATAAAAACATCTGGAACTGAATAAATGCAAGCTATATCTTTGTAATGGCATATTGTGTAACATTCAAGAGCAAGCAACATCATCTCCACTGAGACAAACCCCTGACAACATCTTAAATACAAAACAAGTAAAAGTTCGGACAGGCCTTCCACATTCAGTGTTTTTTTCGTTTTTGTTTACTACTTTATACATGACTGAAGACATCAAAGATATGAAGCAACATGTGTGGAATTATGAAGCAAAGATTTATGTTTTATATTTTCAGCTTCTTCATGGTGGCCACGTGAAAAAGTGTGTCCAGACTTTTGAGTGGTCCTGTATGTGAGCAACATGTAGAGAGATTATTATTATTATTATTATTATTATTATTATTATTATTATTATTATAACTGTGGACTCTTATCTCTTCCTCCTACATTTTGCTAGCTCACTCCCACCTGTATATAAGTTAGTCCTAATATTCCACAGTACCCTATCTATCTATATATATGGTCTGTAATTCAAATGCATGCGTGCAGTTGAAGTCTGGCTCCTGCTTTGGTTTATTCCCTGTCATCACTGCTGTAGTAAGATGGATCTTTGGTTATACTTTATGTCCTATCTGTTCTGTACATCTCTGTGCGTCTCTGTGGGTGTGTGGGGTGGGCTCTGGAGCAAACCGGAGCCCTGAGCAGAGCTAGAGAGTTTGGGCTGACGGAGAACACATGTCCAAACAGGAGCTACATAAATCTGAGGAGGCTTCACAGTCCCCAGAAGGTCCAGTCATTACAAGAGATCACATCCATCTGCTGTCAGGACGATCAACCAACCGCTTTTTAAGCAGGATTTACTGCAAACTGACGAAGTGTTTTTTCTTGATTTTTCAGATTTTTCCAAATCTGGACCAATCATTAAAGGTGCTGTACCTGATTTTTAGGTTCAGGGCCTAGCCTTTAGGGGGCCCTAAGCTGAATTTGCCTTCAGGGGCCCACGCCACTTCAGTGCCACATATTCATATTTGACAACATTAAGACATCATCACAACCATCATCATCACAAAGACTGCAAATTCTACAATTCACAACAGCAATAACCACAAGTATAACAGTATAAAAACATGTAAGGAAGGGGGGTCTGCCAGAGAAATTTTTGAATTCTGGACATTTTTTTCTTGGTTTCTGGTGCATTTTAATGTATTCCAGTTGACTAAAGTGGACTTACATTTATCAATTCTTTATATTATAAAATGCAGGGTTGGATAAAGCAGTCAGAAGATGTGCTTTAGCATGAGTACACTTGCACACACTTCAAAATCATATCACTCAAGAAGTAAGAAGTAGTGATCCAAGTTAAGAGTTGCATAAGAGAAACAGCCTGGACATAACGTCAGATTTATAATATATAATCAGATCATTATTTAAAGACTGAACATTAAATAAAATTTTAGGATCACATTATTTTTATGTTTATTGTCAGATTTTGGATACTGTGATTTCACGTAAATGTTCATATTAATGAGTAGGATGCACAGATACGATACCAGTATCAGGTGCCAGTACTCGTACTCATCAATGGGCTGCCTATACCAAGAGTCCACAGAGCAGTGTGCAGAAGCCATAAAGCTGCACATTCAGCACAGCTGTAATCATATGTGACTGTCACATGAAATATACAAACCTTTAGGACTAAAAGGTGTTTATAATTCACAGAAGATACCAGCAAAGTGCTTGTGTTTACGATAATAGCTAACGTTGCTTATTATAATTGACAAACACATTTAGCGACTGGACAGAGCGAGTTCAGAGCTTTTAAAAGACGTACAGCATGAACATATTAGTCAGAGTGTGGCCCTGATAAAAGTAACACAACACTCACTGTTATGCTAACAGTAGCTCGTTAGCAGTTAGCGTGTTAGCAGTTAGCGCGGAGCGCAGTCTGCAGATCCTATTCTGAATTATCACTCATATCTTCTGCTGTTTAGTGACAAAAGGATCAGACACAACCAAAAACAGCCAGTGTAATAAAGAGACTCACCTGCTGTCCTCTGTTCCTCTGAGGTGTGTCCTGTCTGTCCTCTGTTCCTGAGGTGTGTCCTGTCCTGCAGATTTATACACGTCCAGTTTCACTGTTTTATCTGCAGGTCCAATGATGTACAGTGGAGACATATTTCGAGTCTTCTCTGAAAAGTCCTGTCCCCAAAACGATCTTCCTCTGGCTCTTCAAACATTGTCCCGAACTTTAGATAAACTGAACGTCACAAACCTTTAGTCTTATTCAAATGTCCCTCTGCTGCCTCAGTGCTCCCAGAATGCACCTGGAGGGGAGGGGTCCCTCACACAGGTGTAAACACAGAGCTGTCCACACCACTGTCTGATTAAAAAACAAATGTAGGCAACACATATCTAGTTACTGGAAATAAAACACATCTGATCATTTGAGAAGTATATTTAGACTAGTATAAACACCCGAGTGACATTTAGTTTTCGAAAAAAAAACTACTTTCCAATCATTATTTTCAAAATAAACGTGGGCTCTTGGGGGCCCTCTGGTGGCTTGATTAGGCTTGATTAGGTTCTACACAAAATGAATTATTGGGAGCTTCAAGTAATGTTATAATGTTGCTACCACCTGGAGTTGTGTTTTGTTTCATTCAGACA